>NC_136067.1:1853043694-1853182992 GCF_964261635.1 Lissotriton helveticus | reverse complement strand
ACAAGCTTCCGAGGACCGGTTTCTGGCATTACAGCTGTCTTCGGCCCGGCTTGCTCGAATCCTGATGGTGCAGTGAGCAAGGGACTCATATCTGAGCATACCCTTCCACACTTGTGGTGGCCAAAATAATTTTAAAAAAGGGGGTGGTGATGGACAGAGTATCTGAGGTATTCAGAACACTCCTACCTATTCAACAGATCAGGGCTTGATCCATCAGCGTTTTTTAGCTCACTGCACCATCCCAGTTCAGAGCCTGGCTACATGCAAATTAGTCTGTCCCTGGCCCAGTGCATCATGGGAACAGGGCAGACCAAACTACCAAGCCAATTCTTTACTGGAAAGGAAACAAGCTTCCGGGGACCGGTTTCTGGCATTACAGCCGTCTTCGGCCCGGCTTGCTTGAATCCTGATGGTGCAGTGAGCAAGGGACTCACATCTGAGCATACCCTTCCACACTTGTGGTGGCCAAAATAATTTCAGAAAAGGGGGTGGTGATGGACAGAGTATCTGAGTTAATCAGAACACTCCTACCCAGTCAACAGATCAGGGCTTGATCCATCACCGTTTTTTAGCTCACTGCACTATCCCAGTTCAGAACCTGGCTACATGCAAATTAGTCTGTCCCTGGCCCAGTGCATCATGGGAACAGGGCAGACCAAACTACCGAGCCAATTCTTTACTGGAAAGGAAACAAGCTTCCGGGGACCGGTTTCTGGCATTACAGCCGTCTTCGGCCCGGCTTGCTTGAATCCTGATGGTGCAGTGAGCAAGGGACTCACATCTGAGCATACCCTTCCACACTTGTGGTGGCCAAAATAATTTCAAAAAAGGGGGTCGTGATGGACAGAGTATCTGAGTTAATCAGAACACTCCTACCCAGTCAACAGATCAGGGCTTGATCCATCACCGTTTTTTAGCTCACTGCACCATCCCAGTTCAGAACCTGGCTACATGCAAATTAGTCTGTCCCTGGCCCAGTGCATCATGGGAACATGGCAGACCAAACTACCAAGGCAATTCTTTACTGGAAAGGAAACAAGCTTCCGGGGACCGGTTTCTGGCATTACAGCCGTCTTCGGCCCGGCTTGCTTGAATCCTGATGGTGCAGTGAGCAAGGGACTCACATCTGAGCATACCCTTCCACACTTGTGGTGGCCAAAATAATTTCAAAAAAGGGGGTGGTGATGGACAGAGTATCTGAGTTAATCAGAACACTCCTACCCAGTCAACAGATCAGGGCTTGATCCATCACCGTTTTTTAGCTCACTGCACCATCCCAGTTCAGAACCTGGCTACATGCAAATTAGTCTGTCCCTGGCCCAGTGCATCATGGGAACAGGGCAGACCAAACTACCAAGCCAATTCTTTACTGGAAAGGAAACAAGCTTCCGGGGACCGGTTTCTGGCATTACAGCCGTCTTCGGCCCGGCTTGCTTGAATCCTGATGGTGCAGTGAGCAAGGGACTCACAACTGAGCATACCCTTCCACACTTGTGGTGGCCAAAATAATTTCAAAAAAGGGGGTGGTGATGGACAGAGTATCTGAGTTAATCAGAACACTCCTACCCAGTCAACAGATCAGGGCTTGACCCATCACCGTTTTTTAGCTCACTGCACCATCCCAGTTCAGAACCTGGCTACATGCAAATTAGTCTGTCCCTGGCCCAGTGCATCATGGGAACAGGGCAGACCAAACTACCAAGCCAATTCATTACTGGAAAGGAAACAAGCTTCCGGGGACCGGTTTCTGGCATTACAGCCGTCTTCGGCCCGGCTTGCTTGAATCCTGATGGTGCAGTGAGCAAGGGACTCACATCTGAGCATACCCTTCCACACTTGTGGTGGCCAAAATAATTTCAAAAAAGGGGGTGGTGATGGACAGAGTATCTGAGTTAATCAGAACACTCCTACCCAGTCAACAGATCAGGGCTTGATCCATCACCGTTTTTTAGTTCACTGCACTATCCCAGTTCAGAACCTGGCTACATGCAAATTAGTCTGTCCCTACCCCGGTGCATCATGGGAACAGGGCAGACCAAACTACCAAGCCAATTCTTTACTGGAAAGGAAACAAGCTTCCGGGGACCGGTTTCTGGCATTACAGCCGTCTTCGGCCCGGCTTGCTTGAATCCTGATGGTGCAGTGAGCAAGGGACTCACATCTGAGCATACCCTTCCACACTTGTGGTGGCCAAAATAATTTCTAAAAAGGGGGTGGTGATGGACAGAGTATCTGAGTTAATCAGAACACTCCTACCCAGTCAACAGATCAGGGCTTGATCCATCACCGTTTTTTAGCTCACTGCACCATCCCAGTTCAGAACCTGTTTACATGCAAATGAGTCTGTCCCTGGCTCAATGCATCATGGGAACAGGGCAGACCAAACTACCAAGCCAATTCTTTACTGGAAAGGAAACAAGCTTCCGGGGACCAGTTTCTGGCATTACAGCTGTCTTCCGCCCGGCTTGCTTGAATCCTGATGGTGCAGTGAGCAAGGGACTCACATCTGAGCATACCCTTCCACACTTGTGGTGGCCAAAATAATTTCAAAAAAGGGGGTGCTGATGGACAGAGTATCTGAGTTAATCAGAACACTCCTACCCAGTCAACAGATCAGGGCTTGATCCATCACCGTTTTTTAGCTCACTGCACCATCCCAGTTCAGAACCTGGCTACATGCAAATTAGTCTGTCCCTGGCCCAGTGCATCATGGGAACAGGGCAGACCAAACTACCAAGCCAATACTTTACTGGAAAGGAAACAAGCTTCCGGGGACCGGTTTCTGGCATTACAGCTGTCTTCGGCCCGGCTTGCTTGAATCCTGATGGTGCAGTGAGCAAGGGACTCACATCTGAGCATACCCTTCCACACTTGTGGTGGCCAAAATGTTTTCTAAAAAGGGGGTGGTGATGGACAGAGTATCTGAGTTAATCAGAACACTCCTACCCAGTCAACAGATCAGGGCTTGATCCATCACCGTTTTTTAGCTCACTGCACCATCCCAGTTCAGAACCTGTTTACATGCAAATTAGTCTGTCCCTGGCTCAATGCATCATGGGAACAGGGCAGACCAAACTACCAAGCCAATTCTTTACTGGAAAGGAAACAAGCTTCCGGGGACCAGTTTCTGGCATTACAGCCGTCTTCCGCCCGGCTTGCTTGAATCCTGATGGTGCAGTGAGCAAGGGACTCACATCTGAGCAAACCCTTCCACACTTGTGGTGGCCAAAATAATTTCAAAAAAGGGGGTGGTGATGGACAGAGTATCTGAGTTAATCAGAACACTCCTACCCAGTCAACAGATCAGGGCTTGGTCCATCACCGTTTTTTAGCTCACTGCACCATCCCAGTTCAGAACCTGGCTACATGCAAATTAGTCTGTCCCTGGCCCAGTGCATCATGGGAACAGGGCAGACCAAACTACCAAGCCAATTCTTTACTGTAAAGGAAACAAGCTTCCGGGGACCGGTTTCTGGCATTACAGCCGTCTTCGGCCCGGCTTGCTTGAATCCTGATGGTGCAGTGAGCAAGGGACTCACATCTGAGCATACCCTTCCACACTTGTGGTGGCCAAAATAATTTCGAAAAAGGGGGTGGTGATGGACAGAGTATCTGAGTTAATCAGAACACTCCTACCCAGTCAACAGATCAGGGCTTGATCCATCACCGTTTTTTAGCTCACTGCACCATCCCAGTTCAGAACCTGGCTACATGCACATTAGTCTGTCCCTGGCCCAGTGCATCATGGGAACAGGGCAGACCAAACTACCAGGCCAATTCTTTACTGGAAAGGAAACAAGCTTCCGGGGACCGGTTTCTGGCGTTACAGCCGTCTTCGACCCGGCTTGCTTGAATCCTGATGGTGCAGTGAGCAAGGGACTCACATCTGAGCATACCCTTCCACACTTGTGGTGGCCAAAATAATTTCAAAAAAGGGGGTGGTGATGGACAGAGTATCTGAGTTAATCAGAACACTCCTACCCAGTCAACAGATCAGGGCTTGATCCATCACCGTTTTTTAGCTCAGTGCACCATCCCAGTTCAGAACCTGGCTACATGCAAATTAGTCTGTCCCTGGCCCAGTGCATCATGGGAACAGGGCAGACCAAACTACCAAGGCAATTCTTTACTGGAAAGGAAACAAGCTTCCGGGGACCGGTTTCTGGCATTACAGCCGTCTTCGGCCCGGCTTGCTTGAATCCTGATGGTGCAGTGAGCAAGGGACTCACATCTGAGCATACCCTTCCACACTTGTGGTGGCCAAAATAATTTCAAAAAAGGGGGTGGTGATGGACAGAGTATCTGAGTTAATCAGAACACTCCTACCCAGTCAACAGATCAGGGCTTGATCCATCACCGTTTTTTAGCTCACTGCACCATCCCAGTTCAGAACCTGGATACATGCAAATTAGTCTGTCCCTGGCCCAGTGCATCATAGGAACAGGGCAGACCAAACTACCAAGCCAATTCTTTACTGGAAGGGAAACAAGCTTCCGGGGACCGGTTTCTGGCATTACAGCCGTCTTCGGCCCGGCCTGCTTGAATCCTGATGATGCAGTGAGCAAGGGACTCACATCTGAGCATACCCTTCCACACTTGTGGTGCCCAAAATAATTTCAAAAAAGGGGGTGGTGATGGACAGAGTATCTGAGTTAATCAGAACACTCCTACCCAGTCAACAGATCAGGGCTTGATCCATCACCGTTTTTTAGCTCACTGCACCATCCCAGTTCAGAACCTGGCTACATGCAAACTAGTCTGTCCCTGGCCCAGTGCATCATGGGAACAGGGCAGACCAAACTACCAAGCCAATTCTTTACTGGAAAGGAAACAAGCTTCCGGGGACCGGTTTCTGGCATTACAGCCGTCTTCGGCCCGGCTTGCTTGAATCCTGATGGTGCAGTTTAGTTTAGTTTTAGTTTGGTTTTTATAGAGCGCGTAGTCACCCTTGAGTATCCCAGCGCTAAAAACCTCGAACTCCTCAAGGGAGGCACAGGGAGATTTGAGAAAGAAAAATCAGGGAAAAAGGAGGGTTTTGAGGGACTTCCTAAAACGTAGGAGGTTCGGTTCAGCTCTGAGGTTCGAGGGGAGAGCGTTCCATTTTCCGGCCGTGTTTACTGAAAATCTGCGGCCGCCGATACGGGTTTTCTTCACCCTCGGGACAACGATAAGGTTTTCCTGTTCAGATCGAAGCGCTCTCGACGGTCTGTATGGAGTGATCCAGGTGCTCAGAATGGGAGGACCCGCATTGTTCAGGACCTTGTGTGCCAGACAAAGGGCCTTGAAAGCGACTCTTTCCCTCACAGGGAGCCAATGTAGTTTTCTCAGGGCAGGTTTGGCCGATGTTCTTGCTGGGGTGTTTGTGAGTAGACGGGCTGCGGCATTTTGGGTTTTTTGTAGTGTTTGCAAGGTGGCTTCCGGTGCCCCGAGGTAAATAGCATTACTGTAATCCAGCCTTGCCAACACTAAGCCCTGAATCAGCAAAAGGCGGGACTGGAATGGTAGTAGGGGGAGCACCTTTCTGCATGATCTCAGGAGCCCATAGCAGATGCCGGCTGTTTTCCTAGCCTGTGTCCGGAAAGTGAGGTCTGTCTCTAGCCATACTCCCAGACTCTTAACCTCTGTTTTAGGGGAGGGGGGGTCACCCATACAGGCAGGCCATATGTTAGGGGGGAGACTCGGAGTTTTGTGGCCGAGAAGCAGGATCTCTGTTTTTGACCCGTTAAGCTTTAGGTTAGAGTCGCCCATCCATTGATGGACGGTGGATAGGCAATCTTGCAGGTTGGAAGGCTTTAGCTTAGGGTGAGAGAGGGTCACAACCAGCTGAGTATCGTCAGCGTAGCTGACGATCGTGACTCCGAATGGGGCGACCAGCTCCTCCAGTGGGGCCATATACACGTTGAAAAGTGTGGGGCTCAGTGAGGAACCCTGGGGCACTCCACACCGGAGGGGGATTGAGGGAGAGCGGCTTTCTCCTTCCCAGACTTGGAAGGAGCGTCGGGAGAGAAAGGATGTGAGCCATCTCAGCGCACTGTCTTGTACGCCAGTGTTCTCTAGGCGGTGAGCTAGGACCTGGTGGCTGACAGTGTCGAATGCTGCGCTCAGGTCCAGGAGGACCACTGCCACTGATCCTCCTGTATCCATGATTTCCCTCGCCTTTTCTACGGCCGCCAGGAGGGCGGTGTCCGTGCCCTGGCCTGGTCTAAAACCTGTCTGGGAGTTTTTCAGGCGATGGTTTGCTTCTAAGAAGTGGGACAGTTTTTTGTTTGCGAGCTTCTCCGCGACCTTACCTATCCAGGGGAGGAGCGAGATGGGTCGATAATTGGATAGGTCCGCGGGGTCTAGTGAGGGCTTCTTCAGCAGACCTTTAACAACGGCCTCCTTCCAGCTTTGTGGGACTACTCCCTGGGCAAAAGAGGTGTTAATGAGGTCCGTGAGCCTAGCTGTGATGGTCCGGACTATGTTTTTAGTGAACCGAACGGGGACTGGGTCGCTGGGGGCCCCACTTTTCGTGGCTGCTAGAGTGATTGCCACTTCTTCTTCTGTGACTGGTCCAAATACAGTTAGACAAGGGGATTCAAATATGCCTATGGGGTTTCCTGACGTGAGGGTACACTCCTTGGCTATTCCCAAGGTGGCCTGATTAGTAGCAGGTAGAGAGGAAAGGATTTTCTTGATTTTATTGTCGAAGAAGTTGGCCAGATTAACGCATTTCTCCTCGGCTGCTTTGGGGTCCAAGGGTATCTGCGAGGGGGCTGGGACATGGAGAAGCTCTTTAAGGATGGAAAAAGTCTCTTTCGCAGAGCACGAGGAATTCTGTATTCTTACCTCAAAGAAAGAGCTTTTAGCGCTGTGGAGGGCTTGTTTGTACGCCTTCATCGCAGTTTGATAGGCGTTTTTATCCGTCGCTGATTTATTTTTTCTCCACGTTCGTTCCATCTTTTTACACTCCTTCCTAAGAATGTTCAGGGCCGGTGTGTACCAAGGAGCATGCTTGATCCTCTTTACATGTTTAAGAGAGCATGTTAATGGAATGAGGCTGTCTAGGGGATTGGTGAGCCAGCTGTTAAATTCTCTATCAGCGGTGTTAGGGTCAGTTGAGAGGGGGCCGTCGGAATCCCTAAGCTTCGCTTCCCATTTTTCAGGACTCAGCTTGTGCCAACGCCGGGTTAAAATCCTGGTTTTCTGTTTGGGGACCGGGGCGGGATGGTAGGACCAGTGCATGGGGACCAAAAAGTGGTCAGTCCATGGAAGGGGGGAGGGATCTTGGATTTGGAGATTCTTGATGTTGGTGAAAACTGGGTCTAGGAGATGCCCTTTCTCGTGAGTAGGTTTCGAGTTCAGGAGCTGGAGATCAGCTGATACGAGGTCTGCTAGAAGATTCGCGGCAGTGTGGTCTGCCGGGTCTAAAAAATGTAAGTTCAAATCCCCTAGAAGGAGGAAGTTGGGCGTTGCTATTGTTTTTAAAAAGATGTGATCCATCAGAGTGCTTGAGAAGTCACCTATTGAGCCTGGTGGTCGGTATACCAGAAGACCCGATAGTGAGGTGGTGGAGGAGATCTGGAGAGTGAAGTTACAGTTTTCACAGTCCTTGACCGTACCGTCGTTGATCCTGCAGCCGAGATGGTCTTTATAGAGAATGGCGAGCCCGCCACCTCTTCCAACTGGTCTATTAAGGCAACAGATTTGGTAGCCGGGGGGGGTTGCATTGACCAACTCTGAGCCGTTGTTGGGGGTCAACCATGTTTCGGTCAAAAATAGGACGTCTAACGAGAGGGTTAGGGTAAGGAGGTTAATCTCGTGCGAGTGCTTTACTAGCGACCTGCAGTTCAATAGGCCCAATCGAAGCGTGTGGCTAAATTCCGTGGCTTCGGGGGTGTCACAGAGGGGGCATCCTGTGAACAGGGTGTCATCCTTGAGGATGTATGCACACTGCGGATTTTTCTTTGTGTTCCAGAGACGGAGGGTATCCGGGGGGTAGGATAGGCGGGGCTGTGAATCGGGCATAGTGTCAGGTCCTAGGGCCGTCTGGGCCCGGACGGGCCCAGACGGGCTTGCCTTTGGCGCGCCTTCGGCGCGCTGACGGCGCGCCCGCTGCGCCCGTCCGCTGCGCGTCCGGTAGTTGCACATTTTTAATGTGTGGGAAGGGGCGGGTGGGCGTGGCCTCAAAGTGGGCGTGGCCTCTCTCCCTCGCCGTGAATGGCGCTAGAAATGTTTGTTTACAAGGTTAGAGTTGCAGCGAAGGGGTCGCTGTTTCGGTGATTCTGGGCCCGCTCCAGTGGTGGCAGACGGGTGAGTGCTATTTTAAAATACAAAGAATTCGGCGAGTTGTGACACAATATACAATTTTAAAAATGGTAGCTAGTCTCCCGGCTACCGCCTCAGGAGTTTCCAAGATTTCTAGTCTGTGGCGCTGAGAGCAGCGTTTAAATACCGTGGGCGGCGGGTGGGCGTGGCCTCAAAGTGGGCGTGGCCTCTCTCCCTCGCCGTGAATGGCGCTAGAAATGTTTGTTTACAAGGTTAGAGTTGCAGCGAAGGGGTCGCTGTTTCGGTGATTCTGGGCCCGCTCCAGTGGTGGCAGACGGGTGAGTGCTATTTTAAAATACAAAGAATTCGGCGAGTTGTGACACAATATACAATTTTAAAAATGGTAGCTAGTCTCCCGGCTTCCGCCTCAGGAGTTTCCAAGATTTCTAGTCTGTGGCGCTGAGAGCAGCGTTTAAATACCGTGGGCGGCGGGTGGGCGTGGCCTCAAAGTGGGCGTGGCCTCTCTCCCTCGCCGTGAATGGCGCTAGAAATGTTTGTTTACAAGGTTAGAGTTGCAGCGAAGGGGTCGCTGTTTCGGTGATTCTGGGCCCGCTCCAGTGGTGGCAGACGGGTGAGTGCTATTTTAAAATACAAAGAATTCGGCGAGTTGTGACACAATATACAATTTTAAAAATGGTAGCTAGTCTCCCGGCTACCGCCTCAGGAGTTTCCAAGATTTCTAGTCTGTGGCGCTGAGAGCAGCGTTTAAATACCGTGGGCGGCGGGTGGGCGTGGCCTCAAAGTGGGCGTGGCCTCTCTCCCTCGCAGTGAGCAAGGGACTCACATCTGAGCATACCCTTCCACACTTGTAGTGGCCAAAATAATTTAAAAAAAGGGGGTGGTGATGGACAGAGTATCTGAGTTAATCAGAACACTCCTACCCAGTCAACAGATCAGGGCTTGATCCATCACCGTTTTTTAGCTCATTGCACCATCCCAGTTCAGAACCTGGTTACATGCAAATTAGTCTGTCCCTGGCCCAGTGCATCATGGGAACAGGGCAGACCAAACTACCAAGCCAATTCTTTACTGGAAAGGAAACAAGCTTCCGGGGACCGGTTTCTGGCATTACAGCCGTCTTCGGCCCGGCTTGCTTGAATCCTGATGGTGCAGTGAGCAAGGGACTCACATCTGAGCATACCCTTCCACACTTGTGGTGGCCAAAATAATTTCAAAAAAGGGGGTGGTGATGGACAGAGTATCTGAGTTAATCAGAACACTCCTACCCAGTCAACAGATCAGGGCTTGATCCATCACCGTTTTTTAGTTCACTGCACTATCCCAGTTCAGAACCTGGCTACATGCAAATTAGTCTGTCCCTGGCCCGGTGCATCATGGGAACAGGGCAGACCAAACTACCAAGCCAATTCTTTACTGGAAAGGAAACAAGCTTCCGGGGACCGGTTTCTGGCATTACAGCCGTCTTCGGCCCGGCTTGCTTGAATCCTGATGGTGCAGTGAGCAAGGGACTCACATCTGAGCATACCCTTCCACACTTGTGGTGGCCAAAATAATTTCTAAAAAGGGGGTGGTGATGGACAGAGTATCTGAGTTAATCAGAACACTCCTACCCAGTCAACAGATCAGGGCTTGATCCATCACCGTTTTTTAGCTCACTGCACCATCCCAGTTCAGAACCTGTTTACATGCAAATTAGTCTGTCCCTGGCTCAATGCATCATGGGAACAGGGCAGACCAAACTACCAAGCCAATTCTTTACTGGAAAGGAAACAAGCTTCCGGGGACCAGTTTCTGGCATTACAGCTGTCTTCCGCCCGGCTTGCTTGAATCCTGATGGTGCAGTGAGCAAGGGACTCACATCTGAGCATACCCTTCCACACTTGTGGTGGCCAAAATAATTTCAAAAAAGGGGGTGGTGATGGACAGAGTATCTGAGTTAATCAGAACACTCCTACCCAGTCAACAGATCAGGGCTTGATCCATCACCGTTTTTTAGCTCACTGCTCCATCCCAGTTCAGAACCTGGCAACATGCAAATTAGTCTGTCCCTGGCCCAGTGCGTCATGGGAACAGGGCAGACCAAACTACCAAGCCAATTCTTTACTGGAAAGGAAACAAGCTTCCGGGGACCGGTTTCTGGCATTACAGCCGTCTTCGGCCCGGCTTGCTTGAATCCTGATGGTGCAGTGAGCAAGGGACTCACATCTGAGCATACCCTTCCACACTTGTGGTGGCCAAAATAATTTCTAAAAAGGGGGTGGTGATGGATAGAGTATCTGAGTTAATCAGAACACTCCTACCCAGTCAACAGATCAGGGCTTGATCCATCACCGTTTTTTAGCTCACTGCACCATCCCAGTTCAGAACCTGTTTACATGCAAATTAGTCTGTCCCTGGCTCAATGCATCATGGGAACAGGGCAGACCAAACTACCAAGCCAATTCTTTACTGGAAAGGAAACAAGCTTCCGGGGACCAGTTTCTGGCATTACAGCCGTCTTCCGCCCGGCTTGCTTGAATCCTGATGGTGCAGTGAGCAAGGGACTCACATCTGAGCAAACCCTTCCACACTTGTGGTGGCCAAAATAATTTCAAAAAAGGGGGTGGTGATGGACAGAGTATCTGAGTTAATCAGAACACTCCTACCCAGTCAACAGATCAGGGCTTGATCCATCACCGTTTTTTAGCTCACTGCACCATCCCAGTTCAGAACCTGGCTACATGCAAATTAGTCTGTCCCTGGCCCAGTGCATCATGGGAACAGGGCAGACCAAACTACCAAGCAAATTCTTTACTGTAAAGGAAACAAGCTTCCGGGGACCGGTTTCTGGCATTACAGCCGTCTTCGGCCCGGCTTGCTTGAATCCTGATGGTGCAGTGAGCAAGGGACTCACATCTGAGCATACCCTTCCACACTTGTGGTGGCCAAAATAATTTCGAAAAAGGGGGTGGTGATGGACAGAGTATCTGAGTTAATCAGAACACTCCTACCCAGTCAACAGATCAGGGCTTCATCCATCACCGTTTTTTAGCTCACTGCACCATCCCAGTTCAGAACCTGGATACATGCAAATTAGTCTGTCCCTGGCCCAGTGCATCATGGGAACAGGGCAGACCAAACTACCAAGCCAATTCTTTACTGGAAGGGAAACAAGCTTCCGGGGACCGGTTTCTGGCATTACAGCCGTCTTCGGCCCGGCCTGCTTGAATCCTGATGATGCAGTGAGCAAGGGACTCACATCTGAGCATACCCTTCCACACTTGTGGTGCCCAAAATAATTTCAAAAAAGGGGGTGGTGATGGACAGAGTATCTGAGTTAATCAGAACACTCCTACCCAGTCAACAGATCAGGGCTTGATCCATCACCGTTTTTTAGCTCAGTGCACCATCCCAGTTCAGAACCTGGCTACATGCAAATTAGTCTGTCCCTGGCCCAGTGCATCATGGGAACAGGGCAGACCAAACTACCAAGCCAATTCTTTACTGAAAACGAAACAAGCTTCCGGGGACCGGTTTCTGGCATTACAGCCGTCTTCGGCCCGGCTTGCTTGAATCCTGATGGTGCAGTGAGCAAGGGACTCACATCTGAGCATACCCTTCCACACTTGTGGTGGCCAAAATAATTTCAAAAAAGGGGGTGGTGATGGACAGAGTATCTGAGTTAATCAGAACACTCCTACCCAGTCAACAGATCAGGGCTTTATCCATCACCGTTTTTTAGCTCACTGCACCATCCCAGTTCAGAACCTGGCTACATGCAAATTAGTCTGTCCCTGGCCCAGTGCATCATGGGAACAGGGCAGACCAAACTACCAAGCCAATTCGTCCTGGCTGCAAGTTCCTCTAACTTCTTGTCCAGACTGTCACAAGCTGATCTGATCTCCCTTTGATTCATCTCAGAAATTTCGAATCTAGTCCTAACTTCGGTAATTAATAGCTGGATTACATCTGAGACAGACTTGGACTGTGATTGAGGTTGGGATTGGGAAATAGCTGCTGAGCTAGCCACCCCGCTCGAGAAATGAAGGCAAATTGCCATGCAATGTTGACTTATCTGTGGGGTCTCTGGCTGCGGGGGCAGAGAATCCATGTCTCTAGTAGCTATTGAGCCCCCTCCTTCTCCGACCTCAATGTGCTTGAGGTGGCTACTTATAGAGGCTCGGGACCCTTGCCAGAACCTGGAACCTATTCAGGCTTGTAATATCTTTTCCTTCTGGCAGAAGTGACACATTCAATGATGGAGCTAGAGCTGGCTTTTTTAATACTAAGGTCTTTGGCACCACTTTAAAAAATGTCCTAAGTGAGGGCGTAATCTTCAAATTTAATGTCTGTGCATCCACCTTTTTTCTCGTCTGTTTCCTCCTTCTAGGCCTAACCCATTCTTATGTGGCTGTACCGCCGAAATCTGATACAATAGTTTATGTCCCCATTGTCTACTTTGAGAGCTTAAACTGTGTATCCCCAGTGAGGCCTCTTACCGTCAGGCTTCTAAGCTGGTCTCCGCCCAGAGGAGCACTACTTTCCAATACCTCCTCCACGTTATCTAGAACCTGGGAAAAAATATCCCTCTTCTGTATAGTAGTCAAAGATGTCTATTTTTCTTACATCACTATTGCTTTTTTTTACTTTCTCTCCATTTAAGGGGCTCCTGCTCCTGTGCTGCCTCTGCCGGTATTCCTCCGGATGGAGCGCTGGCCGACCGCCCTCCGACCCCAGCTGAGCTCACAAGCTGCTCGAGCCCAGCAGGAGTCCTGGCCAGGCAACCCCACAGGCTTCACTGACGCTGCTCGCCCACTCAGAGTTTCACTTGACATGGCTCAACAGAGGGCAAAAAAGGACAGTAAGATTTATTTTTCGGCTCGCTGTGCTTTTACCGCATGCCTGCTGAATTTCGCTCTAGCGGGACCGAAGAAAACGGAGCTCGCATCTCGCAATGCCGGCAGCCTCATCTACCACGTCCTAGCCGGCTGCCATGTTCTCCCCCTCCAGTCCAGAAATGGACAATTCTTATGTTAACTAAACAAAAAGTTCTCATCTTTTCAGAACTAATTTTTTCTTGAACAACAAAGCTGCCTCTCAGATAGGCAAAATCATGTAAGGTGGGGAAAAAGAATTTGATCAGCACTAATCTTATTCTTTGACAATCTCAAGAAATCCAAAAACACTAACTAGTGGCGGCTTAATTCATTCCTAAAAAATCATCAGGACAACACAAGGGCCCACCAAATATTAGCTCAAAGTTTCAGTAGAAATTAGGGGCACGGTGCTGAAACGGATAAAGTCCCACCATACTGATAGATCCCAAATTATTTCAGCACCATGATTAAAGTCCTCATCATACTTTATACAGGTATGCATTCCATAAGGATCAGAAATTGAACACTTACTTTTTAATGTTTATCTAGTTACTTTTCTGACATCATGGCATGATTTACTTTCACAAACTATATTTATTTTAATGATACCCTGATCATGTTAAAGCTGAAACAACTGTATGATGTCAAGGCATCTAGACTCAATGCAAGAAAATAACCTCAAACCTATGTCCTCCTCATCCAGAAATACTCTCCTGTAGATGCATTCAAAATCATAACACCAAATTGTCTTGAGCTTTGGAAATTAGTCAACATTAACAATGTCTGATGAAGACAAACACCTATGCTTGATCATGGACTAAAAGTTCTTGCTTTAATCTAAGATCAATAAAATGACAAGAGACTGTAAAACCCTGTGCAGAGAGGCACGTTCACAGAATGCCAGAGAGGTTCTAGGATTCTTGGACCCTGAAGTCAGTATTTTTGGTGGTGGAGAGCTGTAAGACAATGAGAAGTTTGTTGGAAAAAAATGTAATCATTTCAAAGTACATTTTTGGGTGGATCTTCTTCTTCAATAACAACAATAATTTACTACCTTTCTACAGACTCCATATATGAGATGAGAACATTCCAATGTAACCTTCCCTGCTAAGTACTCTTACAGAGGATACAGGTCTCTCTGGCGCCAGTGATACTTTGTCCAGACTACACCAAGACTCTAGAATCCAGTGGCAAGACAAGTGTTCAACGTACACAGGGGCAACCACATCTTGTTGGCTATCAAAGTACTTCAGTAGTTACCAGGGCCAAAAAGAATATCCTTCTCTGCACTTTGCATTACACACAGGGCAATTGATGGGACTGGGCCAACCTTCCTACAACATATAATCAGATTGTACAAACAAATGAAAAGCCTTAGATCATGGGATCACTTGATAATCTCTAATTTTAATAAAAAAACTTGTAAAGACGGAAGCTGCTTCTCATTACAGAGATGCAAGGTCTAGGCTACAATCCTAAAGTGTTTAAGGCCCATCATAAACCATAAAGAATTCAGAAGAGAAATAAACTGACTTTTTATTTAACACTGGACCCAGTTAAATTCCTGCCACATCCCTGGACTGTAGTATAATATTCTTGCGATACCATCCTCAGGCTCCTTGCTTACAGCCACGAGCATAGGCCATGCACACATGCCCCTTTTCCAAATCTGTTGCACACTCTCTGCGCCTCACCAATGTCAACAACCCTAAACACTGACATATCTGACCACCACGAAAAACTTCCTCCCATCTATGCACTATAGACGTAGTAATTACCCACCTGACTGCCTGCAAAATGCTTTAGGGTCTCTGTTAAAGGTAGAAAGGTTCTCAGGAAATCCTGGAATATCATACAGTACAATACAGTGATACAAACTCTGGATTTGTAGCCATCGGAACATTCAATGACTCTTAAAGTAGCAGGCAAAACCAATTATCATAACATTTCAGGGCCTTCACTGCTCTCAGCATCCTCTGCTTCTGCTTCAAGCAGTTCCTTTACGTCCAAGGTGCTCACACAGGATGCAACTAGCTCCAATTTAAAAGATGTTCTCCCTACAAGAAAGCCTAAGAAGGTAACATTGTGTAACAATCCAGTCCTTACAGCAGACTGGCTAGGACCCCTCTTTGTTGGCCGCAATCCTCTGAATCTTGTTCTGACAGAAATACAGATACAAACAACTAGTGACTTTGACAACACTATTATAGTGCAATATTTTGTAACAGCATTCACAATATACTTTTCTTTGCGGACTCCAAAAGTAGAGCCTATTGGATGATGAAAATATTTATATAATGGCAGGGATTTCTTTAATTTCTTTCCTTCTTTATCTTTGAAACTAATACACTGTAAACTTTTTAGACTCTTTTTACATTCGAACTGGCATCTGACTAATAATATGTACTGTGTTTTAGAATACACGGAATAATCTATATATTTTATTTTTGATATATGATTGTTTGGTATTATCCGTATTAACCTCAGCAATCGCGCCAAAAATACAAACAGTGGTAAATGGAACACTCATTTCCTCACCTCCCTTGTCAGTACGAGTTTGTGTACTTGTAAGGGTTAGGGTGTAGTGCATAGAAACCTTTACTTTACCTCCTAATTCAATCTGCAGGATACACATTATTGACGTGATAACTAACATCATGCATATTACATTGAAAAGCATGTAGGTCAACCTGCAACTCTTTTGCTCCCTCTCTTTTTCTCCTGCTCCAACCTACCCGTTCATTTGATGATGCCTCCAAAATTAGGGAGGAGTGGATGTACGAATTAACAGTGGCATCTCGAGGCTGTTCAGAATATGGGTTATGCCTACATGTACAAAATATTGCAGTAAATCAGCTTTACACAATGTATGGATTCTACATAGTTGTTAATTATTCGAATAAAATGTAAAGAGAAGAAAAGGTATTAAATTGAAGAGAAATCGAGGTGCACTAATACATTCTGGAAAGCATTCAAAGTGAAGTGGTCTGTTCAACCTAATGCAGAAAAGGTTTTCGATATTTTACCTCAAAATGAACTCGAAACATTGCTATTATAATTAGTTATGCAATTAATTAGAATTAACACTGATGTCCCTTCCACAGTCACTACCTCCGACAATAAAATGTATTCATTAGTTTAGCTAGATTAGCTAAATTAGGACTGAATATTGCAGAGACACATGTTTGTTCCGGTAGCAAAGAATCTCTATCATTACAATATAGAACTGCCGGTAGATGCTGTTGTTTGCATGCTCTGCTTTAGTAATTCGTGATATATGTGCGGATCCTATCTGAATATCCGAACTTAAAAACTCAATAACTTATATATATATTTACAGCCGCTGTTTACCGCTTGACAAACTACATTTTCCTTAAAAATTATCCTCTATTTAACTGTATAGTCCGTATCTCGTCAATGCCTATGCACCCAATAACCATCTAGTGGTGATCAAACAGCTATTTGTGAGAAATCTTTGTAATTCTAAATGACATCCCATATTTGCCAGTCAGCTGTTGAACCCCCTTTCACCTGGGCCATCATGCTGACAACTTCAAGCGTGCAGATGGCCTCTCTGGGTACCTTGGTACAAAAAATGGGGGTGGTCCCAGTGGATACACAACATTATGTAGACATCAACATCACCTGATCAATCAATTACAAACAATATTTATACATATTAAAAATATTAAATCAAGTTGTACATATATTTCATCATGTTCAAAACACAGCACATTTATAGAAAAAAAATTGTGCATAGGCTGAATAGCCAGCGGATGATGTAAAATCAATGTGGACTAATTTTACTAGACAGATGGAGCACCTTGATTTATTCATGCCTCTTCTAACTTAATCAAAGGAATAAGCTAAATACATTTACAACTTTCACCATGAGTCCATCCCTCTCTGGCCCTGGAGCCTCCGAGCCGGTTTTTGTTCTTTCCACCACCTTCCTAGGTGGACTAATGGGTGCCCCCCATTGTCCTGATGAAAACCCTTTTGAAAGGAGCAGAATTTCCTACACTGACCCTGGGTCGAAACGTCAACAGCTCTATGTTTTTTGTATTGAATGTGGACAACAGTGATAGATTCACCGTGCCCTTTCTGACATTCTGTTTCTGTAAATAATTTAGCCTTGGTTAAGGCTGGATAGGCCTTTCATGTTTTTGGTATATACACACTGTTCACTGCCCTCCTTCCATCACTCACCCTCACTACTGCACATCGATGCACTGATTCCTCCCTTCTCACCCTCTGGGGCACCTATGCATACAAATCTTTATTTTGATAAATGTGCTGTATTTTGACATGATGAAATATATGTTCAACTTGATTAAATATGTTCAATATGTATAAATATTGTTTGTAATTGATCGGTTGATGTTGATGTCTACATGAAATTGTGTTTCCACTGGGACCACCCCTCTTTTTTGTACTGAGTTTCACCCAGGTCCTAGTGACGTGTCTGGGTCAACCTCATTATTGTGTAACTCTCTGGGCACCTTGGCAGACCATTTAGTGTAAAAGGAAGGGAGAGGGATTAGTACACGTAATATACCATGAAACAACCTTGTAAGTCCCCAGGAACTTGGGGCCAGATGTAGGTGGCCGTTTCAGGCCATTTACCGACCGGTAACGGCCGATTTCGGCCGTTACCGACCGGTAAATGGGTTTTCGGTATGTAGGGGCAATTTTTTACAGATTCGGTAAATTTACCGATTCGGTAAATTTACCGATTCTGTAAAATACCGAATCGGTATTTTTACCGATACGGTAAATCTGAGATGTAGGTGGGACTCTTCGGAGTACCAAAAGCCTTACCGAATCGGTATTTTACCATCAAATCCAATTTGATGGTAAAATACCGATTCCGGTGTGCATGCACATGTGTGCATGCACACCTATGCCATATGACAGGCAGACCTGCCCTTAGGGCATGTATGCCTGCCACATGGCACCCGAGCCTGTTTTGGGGGGGCCAGAGGGTGTCAAAGTGACACGCCCTGCACCCTTGTGAAAATCGGTATTTACCGATTCGGTAAATACCGAATCGGTAATGCCCATTCATTCCTATGGGCTTCAAATTCCGATTCGGTATTCCAGCACATCTGGAACACCTACATATCCACCCCTCAAATTTACCGATTCTTAATTACCGAATCGATAAAATTCGGTAATTTTCGGTAATTAAGAATCGGTAAATCTATTCTACCTACATCTGGCCCACAGTTCTTTATTCTTGGTGCTTTTTATGCCACTATGGTCCATTAGAGCTCAACAGAAGTAAAATTCATGAACGTCTCCCAACTGAAAACCTACAAGGTTATGGCACTGATGTTCAGGGTCATGATTGTGTGCGTGGAGGGAAGACAAGTGAACGTACGGGAGTAAATGTTTCCGGAATCGTCATGTCTAGTTGAAAGATTCTGCCTGAGATTTTTGGAATCAGTGTGAAGTAGAATCGTCTTTTTCTTGATCTCTCATTTTGCCAAGTTTTGGCTCTGAGTTCCCTTTTGTTCCACGTTTGTGTTCTGTGCTTCTGGCACTGTTTTTTTTTATCTCTGATTTGGTGCATTATTTATTGCAGGTCTTTGGGGTACATTCGAGTCATCTCTTTGGTATCCCAAGTAAAAGAAAGGAAGGTGGCTTGTGTCTTCCTGGTGTCCTTGTAGTTGTGTTCTCTGCTCTGTCTTGAGTCATAGTAACAAACGCACATCACAGCGTGTGTGCTGGAATGCTGAGGGCTATCTGAGAGAAATGGTCACTGACTGATACCGTGTCAGACTGGTGCTGTGTCACTGTAGTGCAAAGATTTGGTCAGTCGTTGCTGGAGCTATGCGTTGATGGTCACTGTGGACTGTCATTGCTGTTACGAAAAGTCCAGATCTTGCATTGTCAGTCGTCAATGGCTGTCACGTAGCACAAAGACTTGTGTTCACTGGAGCTTCACATAGGGGGTAGTGATGGGCGGCAGAGACTCACTGAAAACGGGCCCATTCATGGTCACAAAGAGCACAAAACAGCAGGATTTCCCCTTTACTTGAAGTGGAGTACACTCTGATACCAGCCAAGGAACCAGGGCAAGGGGATGTTCCTCTTGGGGATCAGGGACTCACTGTAGCAGAGGCCAACATGGCCACTCGCAGGTCCAGGCTTGTCCAGGGCAGCAGGTCAGCTGGGCAGTTGCATGGAGGCCTCTAGAGCTTGTGTCCCTTTCGCTTAGAACAGGAAGTCAGCCAACTGACCCACTCAGGTTGCAGCTTCATTCGAACGGTGGCATTGACTGCGAGCAGAGTAATAAAGATTAACAGAAGGCATCAGGCCCGCGTTCCACAGCGAAGATCCTTTCCACTGTGTTACCAATTTATCTGACTCACCCAGCATGAGGTAAGTAAAATCTATCACTATAGGAAGTGCTTTGGTCACTCTCAGGAGCCTAAGCGCCCTTCTACACCCCTATTAGATTAATGGGGTGTCACCCACAAAATCAAAAAGGACCTGGGTATTTATGATATAATAACAATGGTCCTTGACTATAGATTTAAATTGAATTCATCAGTAAACCAATTTACAATAAGCAATGCGAATCGATCTGCATTTTTGAAGACTGGATCTGTGTGGGAGAAAATGTAACTTATTGTTAGGCTCTGTGTATGGCCTACAGAGACAGTACCCAAGGTGAACAGCTATATTTACAAGAAACGAACCAAAAAGTGAAGGTACAATGTCAATTTCAAATTTTATCAGCAAAAAACAAACAATCACATTTATTTACAGTACCAACAGGAACAGTACTGTTGGTATCCGGCGCAAGTGCTAAGAGGAAAGGAGAGGAAAAAGGGTGCTCAAGTGTTTAAGTAAGAAATAAAGAATTCATGCTAAAAAAACATTTCCAATATTTACAACAGTATAAACAAGCGATAGCTTTCCGCAATTAATAATACAAACAAAGAGCCTGTTCACTTCCTTCCAGGATGAATAATGGAAGGGGGGGAAGGACGGGCTAGACTATGATACAGGCAATTAACAAAATGGGCGTCGACGTTTCGACCCTATTGCACGTGGGGAATTTACTTCCTCGGCTGCGGGTCTTCTTCAGGACATGGGGGGGGGGGGGGGAGAGAGAAAAGACTTGGCCACAATTCACTAGGGTTCTGGATAGTCACCTGTAAAATAGAATTAAGGTGGATTTTAGCCCAGATGCTGGTTAAAAAGTAGGTTTATTTAAAAAAAATTTTTGGGGGGGTTACATTACCAATTAGGCTTATTTGGTCCAGATTCCGTCAATTTTAGTGGGTCACCTGTTGGGTACAAGGTGGGATACTGGTCAGTGATCAACTCCCTAAAAATCACTGACTGCAATTAGTAAAAACTCCTTGTGTGGAGTATCCGTCAACTCACCTATCTGCAGAACAATTTGACTGCCGGTGAGTTGGCTCAAACAGCCTGGGGATGCAATCTGTGGGAAAGGAACCCCCTGATTAGTTCCAAGCAGAACATGAAGCCCATATAACTTTTAGGTTTGGTGGTAGGTGTAGAAATGCACTTACCAATGTATTTATTC
This sequence comes from Lissotriton helveticus, assembly GCF_964261635.1. NCBI lineage: Eukaryota > Metazoa > Chordata > Amphibia > Caudata > Salamandridae > Lissotriton > Lissotriton helveticus. The sequence continues at coordinate 1,853,162,304 of NC_136067.1, read as the reverse complement.
TTTTCCAGGCTGTGGATTACCGGCGCCCCCGCGGGCAGTCCGGTATTAGTTTTGACGGGCCACTCCTGTGTAACTGGTCAGGTTTCAGCGTGTGTTCGCTAGCTAAATGGCCGTCGTTTTTCTACAGGAGCCGATATCTAAATGGAAGTATGAGAGGCAGACGCATTACTTACATGGCTGCTTCGAGTCATACCGTGCCAGTTCGCAAAAATGCGAGGGGATACTAGTTTCAAAAGCCCCGTTTTACGAATGTATCTCACCTGAGTTAAGGCTCTCTCAGAGAAAAACCCGGTCGGTGATTCACCGTTTACAAAGCGGGACGAATAAAGCGTCCAGCCACAGTTGCTACTTCCGCGTAGTGGTGGTAGTCACGTGTGGCCTTGTCAACCATTGGCCTTTAACTTGGCTCAGAGTGATTAGCATGCTGTTTCAAGCAACCCCAGACGCTACTTCCGCACTATCACGTGTGCTATTTTGTCCAATGACCTTTCACTTGGCACGGCGTGTAAACACAAAAGGGGGACTGCAAGCTTGTCATGATGATTCAGATAGCAAAAAACGGGCTTATTTGTATTACTTTCCGGTTCTTTTTAACCCCGTCCGGGGTGGGATGCTTATTCAATACTTTAGATGACCTATATGTGCGTGCTATTCGCAACAGATGTGATACATTTTTTACTTCAATATATACACAATTAGTCCATAAATGTTGTTCTTCTTATTTGCACAATAAAATACATATAAACAATAATACAAATTTTACAATATACATAATGTGTCTATACAAAACAAGAGAAGAAGATAGTTTTCAAAATACATCTATTACATACACATTAACTCCCACTGCCATGTCATCTGTCAACAGAGAATCGGCATTGACAGAGTGGCCTCTAGGTGTACTAAACTGTGGACTGAGTGCAGTATATAGTAAATACATGATATATTCCTAGTTGCCACCATCTGCCATTTGTCATCTGTCAGCACCTGTGGCTATTGATGGGGAGTGACCTCTAGGTCTAGTATGTCGTGGGCTGGGTACAGTGTACCGTCAAACCTTCATCTATTCCTAATTGACACCATCTGTCTCATGACCTCCTCACGATCATTCAGTCCACGATTTACTGTATCGAAGAGATGCATCCAGCGGCATTCACGGGTACTCAGAACCTTAGCATAGTTACCCCCTCGTGGGTTTTTAGTCACCTTCTCTATTATCCACCATTTGAGACTTTCAGGGTGGTGGTTAAACTGGAGAAAGTGATCTACAAGTGGGGCACCTAATACTTTGCAGCGTATTTTGCTGCAGTGTTGTAGGATGCGGGTTTTAGTTTTTTGTGTGGTTTGCCCTATGTACATGAACCCACATGGGCACACTATGGCATAAATAACACCCATTGTATTGCAATTTGTGTGTTGTTGCATTGTATGAGTGTGATCATTATAGGTACATGTCGTACATTCAGTTGTCATCGTACATGCCTTACAACTGCCGCATTTGTGGTGGCCTAATATAGGGGGGATGTTCCACAATGCCATTTGACTCTCAATATTTTTCTGCGCCAGCAGTGACTGCACCACATAGTCTTTTACACTTCTGCCCTTGCGGAACGCATGCATCGGAGGTTCAGTTATGCCTACCTCGTCAGCGACTATGTGCCAGTGTGTGTTAATTAGTTGTTTGATCTCTGAACTCCGTGTATTAAATGTTGTCACACATATAAGTCTATTGTCAGTGGTTGCCACTTGCTGTTTGGGTTGGAGTAATGTCTCTCTGTCATTAAACCACGCTCTTTTTCGAGCCTTTCTAACCAGGCCTCTTGGGTATCCTCTCTCCAGTAGTCTTTTTATCAGGATATCAGATTCCTTAAAATAATCATGTTTTTTGGTGCAATTCCGTCGCAACCTCAGGAATTGCCCGAAGGGTAGATTATCCCTGAGGTTGCGGGGATGGTGGCTGGAGTATCTGAGGAGGGTATTCCTCTCGGAGGGTTTCCTGAACAGTGTGGTATACAAGACACCATCTTCTGCCCTGATGGTCAGGTCAAGGAAGTTTATACTATTATTGCTTTGTTCAATGGTGAACTGTATGTTACTGTCTCTTTGGTTCAACCAACTATAGAAAGACATTAGGTCATTCACTGTGCCCCTCCAAATGAGGAGCACATCGTCTATATATCGACGCCATTCTGTGATTTTGGTTCTATAAGGGTTGTTGTCATTTAATATCCATCGATGCTCAAAGGCATCCATGAAGATAATCGCGAGATTAGGAGCGAAGCTAGCCCCCATCGCTACTCCGCTGGTTTGCTCATAGAACTTACCATCAAAGACGAAATAATTGCGTCTCATAGCTATTTCCAACAGTGATAGAATAAAATTGGTTGGGACCCTGTGTGGACGTGTTCGGTTATCAAGTGTCCTTTCCATTGTGGTCATTGCTGCTTGTTGTGGAATACTCGTATAAAGGGACGAGATGTCCATTGTTACGAGTAATTCACAAGTTGAATCAAAAGGTTTTGCATCCATCAAATGGATCACCTGCATGGTGTCTCGTAAATAGCAGCTGGTGGATTCCGCTATAGGTTTTAAAAATGTGTCGATAAATTTGCACAGCGGTTCCAAGATCGAACCACAACCAGAAATAATTGGCCTCCCTGGTGGTGCTGTTAAGTCCTTATGTATTTTAGGGACTGTGTATATTGTGGGGAGCGTGGGGTATTGATTGTTTAAGAATTCACATTCAGATTTGGTAATTATACCCTCCAGGTGAGCTGTATCAGTTAGGTCTCTTATTATTTTCGCTATTTCTTTTGTGGGGTCATTAGGTAATCTCCTGTAGTTGCCTTCCTTAGATAATTGTGAGAGAATTTCTGCTTTATACGAATCTCTCCCTTGTATGACTATGGCCCCACCCTTGTCTGCGGGCTTGATAACTATTTCACTGTTACTGTTTAGATTGTTTAATGCCTGTCGTTCGGTCTTTGAAATATTGTATCTGACATATTTTCTGTCCTCAAGTAATTTGGTGATATCACCCATAAACATTTGTTCATAGGCTAAAATTTTGGGTGGCATCATATGTGTTGGCGGGGTAAAGGTGGAGGGTGGTCTTAAACCTGTGCTATTGATCAAATTATTGTTGGGTACTTTGTTAAAATGGTATTTAAATACATAAGGACTTAACAGCACCACCAGGGAGGCCAATTATTTCTGGTTGTGGTTCGATCTTGGAACCGCTGTGCAAATTTATCGACACATTTTTAAAACCTATAGCGGAATCCACCAGCTGCTATTTACGAGACACCATGCAGGTGATCCATTTGATGGATGCAAAACCTTTTGATTCAACTTGTGAATTACTCGTAACAATGGACATCTCGTCCCTTTATACGAGTATTCCACAACAAGCAGCAATGACCACAATGGAAAGGACACTTGATAACCGAATACGTCCACACAGGGTCCCAACCAATTTTATTCTATCACTGTTGGAAATAGCTATGAGACGCAATTATTTCATCTTTGATGGTAAGTTCTATGAGCAAACCAGCGGAGTAGCGATGGGGGCTAGCTTCGCTCCTAATCTCGCGATTATCTTCATGGATGCCTTTGAGCATCGATGGATATTAAATGACAACAACCCTTATAGAACCAAAATCACAGAATGGCGTCGATATATAGACGATGTGCTCCTCATTTGGAGGGGCACAGTGAATGACCTAATGTCTTTCTATAGTTGGTTGAACCAAAGAGACAGTAACATACAGTTCACCATTGAACAAAGCAATAATAGTATAAACTTCCTTGACCTGACCATCAGGGCAGAAGATGGTGTCTTGTATACCACACTGTTCAGGAAACCCTCCGAGAGGAATACCCTCCTCAGATACTCCAGCCACCATCCCCGCAACCTCAGGGATAATCTACCCTTCGGGCAATTCCTGAGGTTGCGACGGAATTGCACCAAAAAACATGATTATTTTAAGGAATCTGATATCCTGATAAAAAGACTACTGGAGAGAGGATACCCAAGAGGCCTGGTTAGAAAGGCTCGAAAAAGAGCGTGGTTTAATGACAGAGAGACATTACTCCAACCCAAACAGCAAGTGGCAACCACTGACAATAGACTTATATGTGTGACAACATTTAATACACGGAGTTCAGAGATCAAACAACTAATTAACACACACTGGCACATAGTCGCTGACGAGGTAGGCATAACTGAACCTCCGATGCATGCGTTCCGCAAGGGCAGAAGTGTAAAAGACTATGTGGTGCAGTCACTGCTGGCGCAGAAAAATATTGAGAGTCAAACGGCATTGTGGAACATCCCCCCTATATTAGGCCACCACAAATGCGGCAGTTGTAAGGCATGTACGATGACAACTGAATGTACGACATGTACCTATAATGATCACACTCATACAATGCAACAACACACAAATTGCAATACAATGGGTGTTATTTATGCCATAGTGTGCCCATGTGGGTTCATGTACATAGGGCAAACCACACAAAAAACTAAAACCCGCATCCTACAACACTGCAGCAAAATACGCTGCAAAGTATTAGGTGCCCCACTTGTAGATCACTTTCTCCAGTTTAACCACCACCCTGAAAGTCTCAAATGGTGGATAATAGAGAAGGTGACTAAAAACCCACGAGGGGGTAACTATGCTAAGGTTCTGAGTACCCGTGAATGCCGCTGGATGCATCTCTTCGATACAGTAAATCGTGGACTGAATGATCGTGAGGAGGTCATGAGACAGATGGTGTCAATTAGGAATAGATGAAGGTTTGACGGTACACTGTACCCAGCCCACGACATACTAGACCTAGAGGTCACTCCCCATCAATAGCCACAGGTGCTGACAGATGACAAATGGCAGATGGTGGCAACTAGGAATATATCATGTATTTACTATATACTGCACTCAGTCCACAGTTTAGTACACCTAGAGGCCACTCTGTCAATGGCGATTCTCTGTTGACAGATGACATGGCAGTGGGAGTTAATGTGTATGTAATAGATGTATTTTGAGAACTATTTTCTTCTCTTGTTTTGTATAGACACATTATGTATATTGTAAAATTTGTATTATTGTTTATATGTATTTTATTGTGCAAATAAGAAGAACAACATTTATGGACTAATTGTGTATATATTGAAGTAAAAAATGTATCACATCTGTTGCGAATAGCACGCACATATAGGTCATCTAAAGTATTGAATAAGCATCCCACCCCGGACGGGGTTAAAAAGAACCGGAAAGTAATACAAATAAGCCCGTTTTTTGCTATCTGAATCATCATGACAAGCTTGCAGTCCCCCTTTTGTGTTTACACGCCGTGCCAAGTGAAAGGTCATTGGACAAAATAGCACACGTGATAGTGCGGAAGTAGCGTCTGGGGTTGCTTGAAACAGTATGCTAATCACTCTGAGCCAAGTTAAAGGCCAATGGTTGACAAGGCCACACGTGACTACCACCACTACGCGGAAGTAGCAACTGTGGCTGGACGCTTTATTCGCCCCGCTTTGTAAACGGTGAATCACCGACCGGGTTTTTCTCTGAGAGAGCCTTAACTCAGGTGAGATACATTCGTAAAACGGGGCTTTTGAAACTAGTATCCCCTCGCATTTTTGCGAACTGGCACGGTATGACTCGAAGCAGCCATGTAAGTAATGCGTCTGCCTCTCATACTTCCATTTAGATATCGGCTCCTGTAGAAAAACGACGGCCATTTAGCTAGCGAACACACGCTGAAACCTGACCAGTTACACAGGAGTGGCCCGTCAAAACTAATACCGGACTGCCCGCGGGGGCGCCGGTAATCCACAGCCTGGAAAAGAATAAATACATTGGTAAGTGCATTTCTACACCTACCACCAAACCTAAAAGTTATATGGGCTTCATGTTCTGCTTGGAACTAATCAGGGGGTTCCTTTCCCACAGATTGCATCCCCAGGCTGTTTGAGCCAACTCACCGGCAGTCAAATTGTTCTGCAGATAGGTGAGTTGACGGATACTCCACACAAGGAGTTTTTACTAATTGCAGTCAGTGATTTTTAGGGAGTTGATCACTGACCAGTATCCCACCTTGTACCCAACAGGTGACCCACTAAAATTGACGGAATCTGGACCAAATAAGCCTAATTGGTAATGTAACCCCCCCAAATTTTTTTTTAAATAAACCTACTTTTTAACCAGCATCTGGGCTAAAATCCACCTTAATTCTATTTTACAGGTGACTATCCAGAACCCTAGTGAATTGTGGCCAAGTCTTTTCTCTCTCCCCCCCCCCCCCATGTCCTGAAGAAGACCCGCAGCCGAGGATGTAAATTCCCCACGTGCAATAGGGTCGAAACGTCGACGCCCATTTTGTTAATTGCCTGTATCATAGTCTAGCCCGTCCTTCCCCCCCTTCCATTATTCATCCTGGAAGGAAGTGAACAGGCTCTTTGTTTGTATTATTAATTGCGGAAAGCTATCGCTTGTTTATACTGTTGTAAATATTGGAAATGTTTTTTTAGCATGAATTCTTTATTTCTTACTTAAACACTTGAGCACCCTTTTTCCTCTCCTTTCCTCTTAGCACTTGCGCCGGATACCAACAGTACTGTTCCTGTTGGTACTGTAAATAAATGTGATTGTTTGTTTTTTGCTGATAAAATTTGAAATTGACATTGTACCTTCACTTTTTGGTTCGTTTCTTGTAAATATAGCTGTTCACCTTGGGTACTGCTTCTACACCCCTAGCCATCCTTCAGAGGTTGTATGATCACTTTCTGGGACCACTGTCCTTACATACTAGATTAAAGGGAGCAGGTCCATTTATGCAGTTATCCTTCTCAGACATGAGGACATGCCTCAAGCAGCAGGACAGACCTCTGGGGGACAAGGTAGGCCTCAATCAGCACAGTCCTATGGGAATGCAACAGGGCAGTCTTCTAGGAAACAAGGCAAGTCTCAAGCTGCAGGGCAGTCCTCTGGCGAACAAAGCAGTGACATTTAAGTGGGGACGAGTACAGCGCTACCCCCAACCATCCAGGCATGATGGCCCATTTTGCCTAGACCTGGACACATTTGTCTCACTGTCTGGCAGGAATACACAAACCCCAATAGCAGAGCCATTCAGAGTCATGTGACCCATGGCACTGGCAAAAGGTACAAATTGTTAGGACAAAGAAAATGCCAACTTACTAAAAGTGGTATTCTCAGAATTGAATTGTGACTTAAAATCTGACTTTACCATTAAAGAGGATTCACAAATACAATTCATTTGAATCTAAACAGCATAACAACACCTGCTCCCAAACACAGGTTATCACTTATTACATGTAATGGAGTATCCCCATGTTAATCAATGAGAGAAATAGGCCTTGCAGTAGTGAAAAATTACTGTTGGATCTGCCCATCGCAGAGGATGAACCTCCTTATCCTTAGCCTGTAAGTTCAGCTTTCCCCACGCCAAGTTTTTTCCTGCCAGCGTTGACGGCTTCACCGAGACCTTGTCTAGGTGCTCCCCGGCAACAACGACTCCTCCTAAGATTTCTCCTAAGCCTTGACTCACTGAACTCTACTGTTTCAGACACTGTCTTCAGAAAGATTTATGAGTACAAAAGTAAGTTCAGACTAGGCCCAATCCACCCCTCGTATCTGACCTGCGCTCCATTGCGATCAACCTTCACTGTGGACTTTGACCCGGTCTCGAGCAACCAGATACCCCCGCTTGGCGCTTTGATCTTTTAAGTCCTATTTTTTACTAACATTGTTTTTAAATTAAAACCTCCAGTGTTAAAGATTGGATTTGATTAATTTTGGGGTAATTTTATTCATTGACATTTACTATTTTTTTTTATTAGTTTGGAATTTGTTGTGTGTTGTGCTTTCTCTTTATTACTGTTTGTGTGCTGAATCATTGTTTTGCACTTTGCCTCTAAGTTAAGCCTGATTATTTTTTGTCACCCTACCAGAGGGTTAAGAATAGGTTAATTTTGTGACTTTTTCACTCTGACAATAATTGTGGGTATTGCTTGAGTGGGCCTTCCACCCCCAATCACTAACCAAGGGATAATTATTTTATTGTGTAGTTAATAAAAACCATTACAATGTGAAATGCAATCTTGTTTTAAAAATATTTGGAAGTATACATTGTTATACCAGTGTTAAAAACGACAGTTGAGTGAAATTGTAAAAGACAATGAAACTATTAAGTTTAAAAAAAAGATTCACTAATTAAAAATACAGTTTTAAGAATCCTAAACATTCAGGGTGGTGTTAACTCGTTACAAACTTTTTTGATTGTTTTTTCGAAGTTAATGACATATTTGATCATTCGACAGATAAATTGTGGATCTACTGTGTCCATCACTTGTAAAATCGCAGAGCGACATGTACGGATTCCCTTTTCTTTGAATTTTGCCTTTAGTAACCTCCGACGATCACTATCCAGTGCAGGGCAAATGCAGATCACGTGAATTAAGTCTTGGGTGGCAGCGCCACAGAGATCACACTCCTTGGGACCCAGATGCTTCCAGCCAGGTTGATCGGCATTTGTTGGTAATTTACCCATACGTAGGTTTAAATATTTTTGTTTAAGATGTGGTGGAAAGGCGAGACTAGATTGGTTGCTGGTGCCGGGTTTTTATAAGATTGTAGTATCATCCAGGCATGTGAGCGTTGTCTCAGAATTGATTTGTCGTCAATCAGCGAGTGCATGTTAGCTGCCTTTTTTACTGCTTGCTTAAATACTGCCACAGAGAGCTTCTTTTGCCATAGTGGTGCCAATTCAGTGGTTTCCAGGGAAGAGTTTAGATACTTCGCATGCTGGGAGCTAGGATTCCTTTGCATGGCTTCCCAGATTGCGAGGTTGATTTCTATCTCGCGGTTCAGCCAGATACTATACCAGAATTTTACTGCCTCATATTTTTTGTACAGTATTTGAGACTGCAGGCCAAATTCCAACTGGACCTGAGCTGGTGAGGCGTCACATGGTAAGCTAAATACCCGTTTATACACTCTGGTTTGAATTTGGTCCAAGAGCCGAGCACTTCGTCCACAGTGTACCACACTGCCATAGGCTATTGTTGGAAGTAGCTTGGCTTTGATGACTGTTAGGAGGGGGGTGAACAATGGGCCGTTCAGCTGCTTAGAGAGGCTGCTGAATGCGTGTAGTAAGGCTGCTCCTTTCTTCTCAATGGCATCAAAGTGTGTGGAAGAGGTGAACCGTCTGTCCAGGTGTATTCCTAGGTATTTATAGCTTTCCACTGATTCCAAGATCTTATTATTGAGTGTGAAATTTGTAGGTTTTATACGACGATGGGTTATTGTCATGACCTTTGTTATTTTGGTGTTTATTTCCATGAGGTTCTGTCTGGTGTATTCTGCTAACTCTTGAATAAGGCGTTGCAATCCCATCTTAGACTGGCTAAGGAGAACAACATCGTCAGCATAGGAGAGGTGCGTGACTGGCAGTAGTCCTAGCCGTGGGGGATGTGCGTTGGTCCTGTCTAGCCGAGGTGTTAGATCGGCCATGAATAAATTAAACAGATATGGGGCCAAGACGCAGCCTTGCTTCAAACCTTCGTACGTGCTAATCTTCCGCGTTAACCGATTGCCGTTAGCAATCTTGACCTGCATCCAGGTGTTGCTGTATAGTTCCATTATTGGATTCAAGATTCCATCCGGCAGGTCCTGTTCCTTTAGTTTAGACCAGAGTAGTTGACGGCTGACACGGTCGAAGGCCGCCTTAAAATCCACAAAACATAGGTGTAGTGTTTGTTGATTTTGCAGGCTTTTTTCGGCTAACATGCTTATGGCTACGACATTTGCCATGGTGCCTATGCCACGGCGAAACCCTGACTGGTTTACTGGGATTTTGTTATTGTCATCAGACCATTTAGTAAGATCAGTTAGCACCAGGGAGGCATAGTACTTAGCTTCTGCGTCGAGGAGCGCTATCAGGCGGTAATTTGCTGGATTTTTTCGATCGCCGCCTTTATATATTGGACAGATAATCGCCCCTCTCCAGCTTTCCGGGATCCGACTGGAAATGTTTATCATCAAGAACAGTTTGTTAAAGACGCTGGCCCAGGAATGAGGGTCTTCCTTATAGATTGCCTGGGAGACGCCATTCGGACCAGGTGCACTATCTTGCCTGCTTTTTTTAATAATTTTTAGTATTTCTACCTCCTCGTATATTCGTAGCGTGAGGACTGATCCCTTCTGCTTATTATTCAAAGTGTTTGGCCGATCAAAGACTGTTGTCGACTGAGACTCTGCCTTTTGGGTTTTGTGCACTGGGATTACTGTTAAAGGCAAAGGTGTCCTGGGGTTTATAGAGAAGATGTCGATTAGATGCTGTACCCATGCCATTTCGGTGATACAGGTCATACTTGTGGTGTTTGTGGTTCTACTCAGGGAGTTTACTTGCAGCCAGAAGGCTCTCGAGTTGGGTTTTTTTGCATTGTATAAAATTTTTGTCCAGAAGTTGCTTGCCTCCGTTTTTTTCTCAATCCAGATTTGATTCTTATATTGTTTCTTAAGAAGACGTACATCCTGCCATGCCTTAGATTGTGGGCTATACCCTTGTGCTCTCCGCAAGGACTGTCGCAGACGCTTTCTTAGAGAGCGTGTTGTCTGGCTGAGGTAGCTCTTATTCTTTGGGTTGAGACTCATTTTGAGGTTGGCATTAGTCTTAGGTAATTTGTTAACAAAAGCAGTCCATGTTTCGACTGTCAGTTCATTGTCGGGGGTGAGTCTTTGCAGTTGGATCTTTGCGTTCGTAGCTATTTGTGATAGAGTGAGGCTCGTCCATCTGAGGCGTTTCAGGTTTATTGTTGAGGTATTCCCTGGTAGTAGTGGGGCTTCGGGGTGTTTAGGGGGATTTAATTTCAAATCAATATGCTGAGCTGAGTGGTCGCTATCTGGGGAGCATATGATTTGAAACTTTGTAATTAGGCCAAGTAGTGGCAGGGAAACTATGGTGTAGTCCAGGATTGAGCTGGTATTAGGTCCGATGTAGGTGCTACTGGGAGGTCTGTCCTGTTTTATTCTTCCATTTAGCACCCGCAACCCTTGTTGCTCGAGCTCCCACAGCAGCTGTCGGTCCACTTTGTCCCTTCTCTTTGCATTTGGGATATCCTGTGTTTCGACAGCCCAAAGTTCGTTGGCAGCGATGATGTTGTCTTCATCCTCGTGGGGATGTAATAGGTTGGTGTTGAAGTCACCTGTAAGGATTATCTCCCAACTGGGCTGTTCAAAACGGAGTCCTGATATTACACTGTTAAGTTTTTTAAAGAGCTCTTGTTTTACTTTGCTGCTTGGGTGGGCGTATACGTTGATCAGAATGATGGTTCCGACGCCAACCTGTGAGCCCATTTCAAGTTTGATTATTTGCATGTCTATGGTAGATATGGATAACTGGGAAGACTTGATATTCAGTGCTGCGGAGATGTAAACCGACAGACCGCCCATTGCTCGTCCGTAGTGCTGTGTTCGGGTGGCACAGACATGGAAACATATTCTACCTGGGATGTCGACTGGAGCTGTTAACCATGTTTCCTGTAAAGCGATGATTTCATAATTATCCTAGGAGTCAGTTTTTCGCTTATCATTTAGGATATCTTTTGCTCCTGCGATGTTCCAGGATAGAATTTTAACGGAGCTTTGGTCATTTTTGCCACCCAGAGTGTTATTTAAATTTTGTCTTGATCCATGGCTTGATCTAAACTGATGTTCGGGGGTCGAGTTTTCCACGCCCCTGGCGCCATGTAGTACTGGATATATGGATCGTTTTGTCAGCGAGCTGTTTTCTTTTTTGGCGTACTTCATTAGGAGGGGAGACGGGTAACCTGAGGTTACCTCGGCTTTAAGGGTGATTCCCCACTCTTCAAATTTGATGGTTTTATGAAGTATCTCCTTAGCGATTTCGACGTTTCTCCACGTTGTTAGGGTGCCCTCCTTTATTGGGTTGTTTCCAAGATTAACAAATTCTATTGTTAATAAATCTTCAGGTGTTATATGGTTGAGCCTCGAGATTGTTGATATTAAGTATAAGATGTTACCTCTGTTTAAGTAATCTTGTGGGCCTTGCGTTTTGTAATTTGGAATGAAGAGAATCCTTCCTTCTATGTTCAATTTAGTATCTTTCCTTCGCTCGTGTGTCCGGTGCCTTATTGTTTTCTTTTTTTCTTTTTCATTTACATCGTTTGGTGGATGTTCCACGTTGTGCTTGTTATCATCCCTCCCTGTGAGCCCATTTGCATTTGCCTTCAAGTTTTGTGTATTGGGACCGGGCGAACCAGAGTTTGGAGAATGTTCAACCACAGTTGTTGCATGGGGTGAACCTGTCCTGTTGCTGGTTTCTGGTGCCCCGACTGGTTGTAAGCCGTCATGATCAATATTTATCTTAATTAATAGTTGTTCTTTCATACTCTTGTTTGCTTTTGCTGTAACTTGTCTATGATTTTTAGTGTCCCTTCTGTAGAGCAATGCGATGGGGCTCTGTGTTGTGCGCAAGTTGGTGGCTACTTTTTGTTTATTATTGTCAGTTTTGTCTGATGTCTCCCCTAGTTGTCCCAGCTTCCTCGTTACACTTGCGCTGGGCTCTTTGTCCCTTATAGCCTGTTTACAGTCTGGCTGAAGAGTCCGGGCTATGTGGGGTGATTTATACCCGTTTTTTGGGGTTTTTTTTAGTTGGCCCGTTGGGCTCCCTATTATTCTATATGATTGTGTGAATTCGTGGTTGATACTTTTAGAACTCCAATTTGCACTGGTCTTTTCTATGGAATGGATCGCAAGGTCATCGTTACTACATGTTGATGCATTTAGGCTTGACCCATAGGCTGCCTCAATTGAAGGCACTTCCACAATGGATGGGTGGCGCTCTTCCTCAATGATGCTGAGGCTCTTCGAGTTTCTCAAGCTCTCGGTTGCCGTGGGGTGCTGATGTTCTCCTTGTTCTAATCGGGTTTCAGCTTTTGTTGAGGTTTTGAAGAAATTAAAGATTGGATAATTAGCCAAAGCCTGATTATTTGCAGTTCTACTGTTTAATAGTTGATTTCTGGTTTTTCTTGCACGTTTTTTCTGACGTTTGGTTAAAGCTTGTTGTTGATTATTAGTAAGTTTTGACTGCTCCTGCTTAGGTTGTTCGTTTACCGTCGGGCCATGGTTATGAGTGGTGTGGTCCGGCAGTTTGGCCCCTGATGGTGTGGGAACTTCTGTGGGCTCACAGGTTTTTATTTTTATTGGCTGTTTATCTTGTTTAGCTATGTCTTCGGCAAAAATGACTTTGTGACTGTCGGAGACTATGGGGTCTCTTTCATCGGTTGTGCCATTAGTGCCAGGATTTACCCGTTTGCATTCATGTAAGATATTTTTCAGTATGGTTGGTAGATCCCTTAGCTTTTCGAGTATGGGACTACATGGGCAGGTTAAGGGCTGTGCCCAAAGGTTGTTCTGGTCCCGTAGAGTTGCAAATGTGTGTGCCATGGCGTCCAGTTTTTTGTTTATGACAGAGATATGCTCGGCGATTAGGCTCATGAGGTTAATTTGGACATCAAGTTTATCCGACTGCATGTTCAACGTTGTAATTGATGTTTCTAGTATTTTCCCTAATGCGCCATGTAGTTTAATTATGGCAGCCAGGTTTTGGTTGGGATCCTGCATGTATGTTGACTGGCACCGACCAACCTTGTCGTTGAATGTAGTTGCTGAGGGGTTTGAGTAATTCCCAGTCTTTTCCCCTGCCATGTTGACATCAACATCCCCATTTAGTTTGGTCAGATGATGTGTTTTTCCAGGCACTTTTGGGGGCGCCAAGTCGAGTAGGTCCGACACACTTGATATTTCTATAATTGTTGTTTCCTGACGACCTTCGTCACATATTAATTTAACTCTGTTCGTGGGTGCGTGCGCTTCCTGTTCCAGCCCACTTGATAATTCAATTGGACTTCATTTGCTAGCTCGTCGTTAGACATAATTGAGGACTTAATGGGTAGTTTCATTTGCTTAGGGTCAAGATCGATTTCTCTAATGATCGTAATATGTTTGGTGTCAATGGATGGAGTTGTGCTTTGGATTTGTTCAATCTCCTTGTTTTTAATGGGAGTTAGAAAATCCAACCAAGTGCTGCGCTCCTCACCCTTTTCTTTGAGGTAGACGTTTACGTGAGTTGGTTGTCGTGGCTCTTGTCTGGGTGTCGAGTGCTTATTTGGCTGTTCTTGATGGACTGCATTTGGATTGCTGGTATTAGTATAACCCTGAGTGATGCCCTTGCCTGTGCCTGGGGGGCATCCGGCACCTTGTTGGTCCAAGTTTGTTTCACTTATTATGCATGCTGGGGGTGTGGTTGACCTTGTCGCTTTGGTTAAGCTTGTGTGCCCTGTGCAATTATCTGATAGGTTTTCCATGAAACTGACCATAATCCTATCACTTGAGCACTCCAGTGTGTTGTGCAAGACTTGATCGGGCTCCTGGCCAAAGCCTCCAGTTTCCATGTGGACTTGGGCTTGTGTCTGGAGCATATGCTTAATAAACCCCTGGCTCGTTTGCCTATAAACTCCTTTGGCAGTTGTCATACACCCGCCGGGTTCTTCTGTTCCGATGAAAATGTTTGGATGAGGGGGTGAGACTGATGCCACTACCGAATGCGTAGATGCTTGACTCGGTGTCAACGGTTTTTGGAGTCCGTTTGTTGCTGCTGGCATTGTGTAAATTGCTGCGACAGGGTCTTTTAGAAAGGAGAACTTGCCAGTAGGATTCATGGTGCTGAATATTGAGTAGATAGGTGGTATTAGCGGGGTTATGGGCAAGTTAGCTGCGTTACTTCCAGAGTTACTGCTGAGTGATTTATTTTTGGATTTCCGTTTCGGGGGTTGTGGGGGGTTCCCTCTAGTCTTTCCAGACCTCATTGTTCCTGAGGGGATTAGTATTGAGGTCACTGACGCCCTAAGGCTGGGTAGGGAAATGGAGGTGTAGTATGATTATTCAGCCTGCGTTATCCTTTTTATGACCCACACAACCAACCGGGCTCTGCCCTGACCAGAGTGTCTTCTAATTTGTGCTATGATTTATGCTGGGTACAGTACTCGGCGGGCAAATCGATGAGCTCAAGGAGCTTAGCGTTAGTTGTTAGTCTCAGGAGTCTCAGGGGTCTCGAGGGTGAGGGAAAATAGGTCAGCAAGGCTTCCACGCTACTGACGTTTCTGTCGCTTGTGCGAGTGCACCAGAGAAGGGGTGGAAGCTAGCAGGAGATCGTGAGTGTGAGCCGGGGAAGGGGTCTGGACTGGGCTAGGGCTGTGCTGGACTGTGGTCCACCAATCCCCCACCTGCTGGCATCAGCTTCACTTCAGCCTCTATCCCCCCACTCCTCACCGCCTTAGTCCACTGGTCCGTTGTTCAACTGCTAACAGCACACGGCTGGGTTGCTGGCAGTGAGCCCCCCCAGGGGGTCCCAACTTGATCACTGCCCCCTACTCGGGCTCTACTCGGGCTCTGCTCGCAGTCCTCACCGCCTCTGGCCTCTGGCCAGCGCTCTCGCGACGGACACCGCTTATCTCAGCGGCGCAACTCGCACTTTTTTTTCTCAGGTGGATCACCGGGCGGGTCTCTGTCTCCAGGCGGTTATCAGGCTATGCGTCAGGCTATGCGTCGGAGTTAAATCCGGGGTCACGTCGGGCTCCACGCCGTCTCTCCCTTAGCCTCCCGGTCCCGGCTCAGGGTCACCGGGGACGGAGCCCTCCAGCACACCAGCGCTCCACTTGTTTTCCCGCCCCCGCTCAGAGCCTCCCGCAGGATGCGGGTCGCGAGTCTCCCAATCGGATCTTAGGGACTCGAGTGACGGGTCACTTGCTGGTCTTTGGGAGTCGGGTCTCGAGGCGCACTGCTCGCGCACTGCTCTCGCTCTCGTTGGTCTCTCTCGCTGGTCTCCCACGCCCGTCGCCGCTGCTGCTGCTGCTCTACAGCGCCACCACCAGCGCACTCACAAACCCGATTTCTTACAACAACATATAAACATGATTATGTGTAAATGCTAAATTATTCACTACGCTAAATACTTTAAAAAGACAATTTCCAAAATAAAGAAATCATAAAAAAATACTAAAACATCAATAAAAAAATAATACTAATGATTTTATAATTGTGTGTGAATGCATGTGTGTACTTTTATGTCATTTGGAATGTTTATGTATGTGTATGTATATTTGTCTAAATATACATACGTACATATGTATCCCTGTAATCATACCTTATCTTGATCATAGGTCAATATATAAATAACATATAAATAAATGAGCTTATGCTTACAAATATGTTTTTCAAAATGATAATTCATTCTATGGGGAGCATGTGTAAGTGCATAACTACAATTTAGAAAATCACCTAGAATGTAATGTCTCAGCTTGTAAATAACAATACATGCAATTACATATGGGTAGTTATAATGTACAATTATCTTTAATTGGATATACACTTGCATAAATATAATGTTTGTTTTATGGTGCCTAACTATGTATACATTTTGCTTATATATTATGATGTGGGTGTGTATCCATATTGTATTTGATACTTACTAGAGGACCAATAAATAAATACATAAATATCAAACTAAATAAATAAATAAAAACTCTCTAACTATCTACAAAACAAATAAGTTAAACATACGTTATAGTTAGGGATACTTTATTTGTGTTTGCTATGGAAACCCAAATTAAACTCCACATACATTAGAAATTCTACAGTTACAGTTATCTCTAAATGTATGATTTATGCACCACTATTGATGTTATTTATGCCAAACTCACCTTAATCTACACAGCCATAACAAATTAAAAACGTAATCTTATCTGTTGACATTATAATTTACTTATAAGTTTCACATTACTATAAGTCATACTTATAACTCATTTTTGCTTATGCACCACCTTTAACTTAATCGTCACATCACTAGCCACACTACATTAACTATAATTTGCCCATTCTCCATGCATTAACTATAGCCCTAGATATTACCTAAGTTATATGTGAAATTAATACAGTAAGGAAAACACTTATGATGTCAGAAATTATATTATTTGCCAGAACATAGTACATGTAAAGTTAGTATAGTGGGGCGAGTGAGGTGACAAGACTGTGTACAGAATTGCGTTAGTGATATTAATTTAAAGGTAGTGTGGAGGTGGCCACACTTTTTTTATATGTACAGCACCACCTCCCCTCCAAGCTGGCTGCAGACAGCAGGCCTGGGAGAAGTTCAACCTGCAGGAGCATCAGCTGCTGTGGGCGAGAGTGCACCAGTGCATTTGCCAGAACACTGGAGTTCCGCACACAACGCACAGCTGAAGCACCAATGGGCTGACCTGCTAGACAGGGAACAGGACATGCTTGACCTTCTGGGTGTCGAGGTTGCAGGGCTCAGTGAGTAAGTATTTATTTCTTGTTTTATAAAATATTAATTTCTTTTCAAATAGCATTCTCCTCACACTCAGAGGTAAGTTAAGTTTATGTTACGAATATTATGTGATGCAGCATGAGCTATGAGGTGCTCAGTGCTAACTAATCTTACTCATAGATGTTCACTTGGGCTGGTTATTTAAGAAGTCATGCTGACTCCTCTGTCCTATAACTAAGATAGTGCTTGTATTATCAGTGAGTTAGCGTTCACAGTGCCTTTCTTTATGTAACGTATACAGTTCCAATCTCCCACTGATGCATAATATGCATCCATGCATTGTAAAGGGAGACTGAGTTGACCCAGCAAAGTGGGTTGCGAAGCAAACATCATTTGTTGCAATGCATTAGTAGTTCCAAATCAAGTTTAGGTTGAGAGAATCAGGAATAGGGCTTAGGTTTAAAAAAATTAGTCAACCTAATACAGGTAGTATAGGTGATCTGATCGATAAAAATGCAATGCTACTGCATCTGCCTGTCAAAATATTTTTGGGGTACAAATCCCCCTTTTGTACCGCAAAATATTTTTGGGGACATAAACTGTACCATTAATCTATTTTTTTAAATCTTCTTTATTTCTTACATCTGCACCCAAGGGCAAGAGGGCATCTAAGGCAGATGAATGGGCTGCCACCACCAGTGCTATGGACGTGTCTGATGGTTCTGCTGGCCACAGTAAGCCCTGTTATCATAATTATTTCTTTAACTTTTACACCTTTACCTTCCCCTACTTCTGGAATATTGCCTTGTTTATTTTTTTTATACTCACTCCTTTTTTTTAAATTCCTCTATCTAATGTTTGTTAAATTCTTATAATCCCTGCATTTTTTATTTTTCTATATTTCATGTTTCTGTAGCTGACTTCCTACTGTCTTTGCTAGTCTGTAGCTTTCTTCTGCTTTGCTAGAAAGCTTTCCCTCTCTGTCTGTATAGGTTTTTTTACTAGGAAATTCTTTAAATGACAAAAAAACACTCAGGGCCTCATTATGATGGCGTTCGGACTTATGTCCGACAGGCATTATATCGAAGACGGGACAGCCCGACTTCCTGTCGGTGGTCCTGTCAATGGTATTGCAATGCCACCACATTCAAGGCAGTCGCAAAGTGTATCTTTTGTATTGCGGCGTGTGCTGCGGGCTGCAGCACATGCCGCTGTACAAAACATAAACCTTTAGCATATCTCTGCACTATGTGGCAGGCACCATGTGGTGCCTGCCACACGGTACAGGGACAAACGTAAAACTGAGGTCCAGTGGGCAAGGGTGGCCTGCTACGGGCCCCAATTTTGCTTTCTGCCAGCCTTTTAATGATGAGTAAGCTACCATGAAACGGCCAGCAGGGAGGGACAGCATACTCCCTACTGCGGTGTCTGGCAGGCATCGCCACCATTGTAGGGATTGTGGCTCCCTCTGATGCACCAATGGGCTCCTTGAGCCTGTCGGTCTTTCCGACTCCCATACATCTGCCCGCCATCGAAACGTGGCGGCGGTGATACAGCCACCGATGACAGTGGGACTGCCACTGTCAGGCTGCCAGTGGCAGTCCCACCGCCATCCTAATCAGCACTTTAGTTTTGATTAGGTGGTACAGTGGCTTTGCAGCCTGTCAGTTTATGGGAGGCTTGTGTATGGAAAACATGGCCCTGTGACTAATCACATCAAACGTTCTAATCGGCCTAGGGGACCAGCAACATACTTCTACTGTGCCACTACATAAGCAAGTATTTGCACTGAGCATTATTTACAATTTATCTTTTTTTCTTTCCTAAAATAGCTACTCCTGCTGGTCCACCATCTTTAACAGGAGATAGCAGCCCAGCTGTGGAGGCCCTGGATGGAGGTCATCTGGAGAGAATATCGTCAGCTGGTGACTCTGGAGGAGGAGGCAGAGGCATCTGCCACTGTCCCGAGCCCCAGTACCTTCAGCCGACTGCCAGCACCTCCAACCCGGCCACAACATTGACAGCGCCCTCTCACTCCACCACTGCTGCAACCCCTCATCCCCAGACTGCTTTTATTGTCACATCCTTCATGACCTGTGGCAAGCTTTCATGCTCATACTGCTGGTGCCCTTTGATGCCCTTTTTTCATTTTTGCTTTTGGTGGGTGAGACTTTTGTTGTGGGTGGAGAGGGCGGAATTAGAAAGAGAGCATGAAATTGAGCTTTGGACATTTTTCTTGACATTGGTTGGGGTAAAACTGATTTGTCTGCATTGACGGGTGGGCCTTGTGGGGGTGGGTTTTTTAATATGCTTAGCAAAGTGGGGGGCATGCTATTTCATGTATCTATATAGCCTATAACAACCTATAAACATCTCAATCTTCAGTATAACTAAGCTAGTTAACTTTACTCCATAGTTCTCTCACCTAAATAGATGGATGCCACCTCTCCCAATCTTCCATAACCTTACTGCAGAGTTTCTCAAGGTGCCTTCCTAATGGTAGTGGTAGTAGTAGTAGGCTAGCAGGCTAACAGGGAATACATCACAGGCAAGGCGTCACTCCAACCTAGGTGAACTACTACTGTAGGATTAATCAGAATGATTATCCATCACAGGCAATTAGACTGAAAGAAAACAGAGTTAGTGGGCTATTTAATTATATCATAACTTTACAAAGACTGAGACCAGACTATCACCATGATACAAAGACCTGATATTGTAACAAAAACTAGAGATAGTAACTTCTTCTGAGGATGGGGTACTTAATTAAAACTAAAGTTACAAAATCCTCCAATCAGGAGAAGTGGACTCAGTAGTGGACACGGTTAAGCATTTATGCAACAGAAGGCCTGAATGATGATGTTGAAGAAGATGTTAAATATCTAACTTATGGATCCCTTTTCTACGTAGGTGGGTAAGTGGGGCTGATGTGGGCTACTTCTCAGGTAATTAAAGATCCCGCAGTGAGTTGGTGTTTCTTTCACCACATCTGTCCCACCAAGTGTGTGATCCATTTATGGTGTAAATTCATAAGTCACACCTCCAAATATATCACAGAGCCTGGGAAAAGAGGGTTAGGGGTTTGATGAATGGATGGAAACAGGTAGCTGGGGAAAGGTCTGACAAAGACAAACACTAGTCAACAATATTCATCGGGTACTGGAGCAGCACATCATTATCATCAAATTAGTTGTGGAAGGAAATGAAAGACTGACAGCTCAATTAAATGCAGCCATTCAGCCCCAGAGACCCACACTATTATGTATATCTAAATGTTCTGTCATCTAGGTTTAAAAAACACAAATGTATGTAGGCACGAACCCATACATGAAAATTATGACTGTAAAAAGAAAAATTATGCTGTATAAATGCCAAACTGGATGGTGCATCTGCATCCTTCTCTGAATGTCTGCCTTCTTGGGTACCAGGCTGAACCAGTCCGGTAAGTTAAGCATGAGTGTTATGGTGCTTTAGCCTTTCGTGTAGGAGAAGAGAATACATGCATATTGTAAAACAGAAACAATATTGTAGAGTCAAAGAGGACAGAAAGTAAGCTTCCTGAGGAGTGTACCAAGACTCAGAGACAGAGCAAGAGCATAGGCTGCTGCAATCCTTCATTACGGCTCTTGTTTTATTAACTGAGAAGTGAGAGCAATGTTATAACCAATCCCGGATAAGTAGCTGCATGTACTGGGCTGATTAATCTCACAACTGTCATCATAACATTCAGCCAAGTATGTGCATCATGTGATGATGTGACATCACATGTCTGTCTCCAGAAACAGCAGCCCCCTCACCACAACCACATAATAGAGGCAGCTCACATTTGAGCCAGCACATATACTCAGCAGCATTTCCAATATTAATGCACCTCCAGTCCTTAGAATTGAGTAGACCTCTTAGAGTCAGCATCATGTTGGTTTCCCTTTGAAGTCGATAACTTTCTACTTCTGGTTGGTGAGGTAGTCCTGCCCTGAGTCCTTCCTGACTCTGTGTAACAAATCAGCTCAACTCCATCTGTGGGATTGAGAGAGATAGGCCTGTAGTGCACTGCTGATGATAAACAAGAAGAGCAAGAGCATTTGAGTATTTTTCGTAGAATTGTGTGTGTTAACTACACTGACAGGTTTGGTATCTTAAGAACCAGAAAGTAGAGCAAGGAGTATGAAAGGGCCAATCACTGTCAGGAAAAGTCACCCATCAGGCCCCAAACATGGCAAATCATCAACATCAAGCTTACAAATTTGTTAAACACCCTCCCTCACAGTCTGCCACCATATGAATCATCAATCTTCACTCACAATCACTCATCTATGCAATAGTTACTTTTTCTATTCTAAGCATGGTGGTACGCAATTGTTTCCTCTTTTGATGGAAGCAACACATTGGTAGGTAGACATTGGCAGTCATGTAAATCAAATGATCTTTGCTGGGGCAGCCCTGCTAGGGAGTGAAAAAAAGGATAGGCATGGGACGTAGGCAGACATTGTCTCCAATGTCCTTTAAGGGAACAGGGAGGCTTCTTCATTGCCCAGTGGTCCAAAACTAATCTGGCCAAACAGGTGCCTAAAATGCTAGAGCTGCATAAGCCGGACACAAACAAAATATATAAAATGTTCCTCTAGCTATATCCATTTTTCTTTTAGGCAAAGCAGTTTAACAATAAATGTTTCAAAAGTTATATTGTGGCCAACTCAGTCAGGGACGTAGAGTTTGTCCTCAAACTCAGGTGGTTCACCCAGAAGTTGGTTAGCTAATACACTTGAATCTGATATTTCGCACTCATACTCCTCCTCCTTCTGTGGTATTTTCAGGAACTGTGTAATTGTGTGGTATGAAGTATTAGTTAATTTTGATCAACGTCAATCTCTCCACATTTTGAGGCAAGAGACTGGTCCTTCTCACTTTGACAACTGCATCAGGTGCTCAGCAGACACACTAGCCACCAGAAAAGCCAGATACTCAATTGCCAGCCTGCTGAGCTCTGACCATCGATACATCTTCCCATATTAATAGACCAATGGGTTTTGATTCACGTAGACCTATTTTTGGCTCATGCAGATAGTATTGGAGCATCCTCTGAATGGACATTGGTGCTGCCACTTGATCGATATTATTTGCATTCACCTCTGCACTTGACTTAAGCCCTGCCACTTGAAACCAAGCCAATGCAGAGGCTGGAGCGGGTTCTACTGGTCCTGTTATTGTTGCCAGTGTTCTTGTTGCTGGTGTTGGCTGCTGTGAGACAAAAGTGCTGTCCTCTATCTGGAAGCTGAAGGCTGTGCCCCAGAGCTTCTGCCCGGAACTCTAAATTCAAACCGTTCATCTTCCAGGTTTCTCACTTGATCAACAATACAAATCTTGTACAGTGCAATCATCTGTTTCTGAAAAAGGAATGAAAATGGCCAGTATTTCTTTGTACTGTGGATCAAGTATTGTGGCACAGACTGTATTACTGCATGGAACTGTCTTTTTTGTACACTATTGTTGTATTGCACCTATCTTCATAAAAACGTTATAAATAAAATATTTAAAAAAAAGTATTGTGGCACAGATGTACTCTTTGGATGACTCTATGTCTCTATGCAGACTTGGATTAAGAGCTAGGCGAAGGATTAAGCTCTCAACCAAGCCATGCACTTCTCCTTTGCCGTTCACATCTGCAAACATTTGCAACATCTTTTTTAAATGGTCCTGTAAAAACAACAAGTGATAGCTTGGCCTGTCCTACTTGCTGACTTACCATGTGAAAAGCTCAAAAGGAAGTAGCATCTGTGTCAAGCATTGGACTAGGCCCTATTTGTCCATCTCCAAGGTCATGCTTTTCCCAGTTGCCTCCCCACCTCTTTGAACAACATAGTCATCGATTGGGTTGTACTGCTCAAACAGACGATGCAACATGTAATAGGCAGAGTTCCAACGTGTTGGCACCTCCTGTATGAGGGCTTCAAATTGTACTCTATTAACATGCTGAATGATCCTCAACTGCTTCAGGGCTTTAGAAGACTGGTTGAAAGGAGTGCAGATTCGTCTGCAGGTGGTCAGTATGTGGCTGTCTATGGGCCTGATTATGAGTTTGGCAGATACGGTTACTCCATCACACACATGATGAATATCCCATCCACCAAATTGCAATTCCATTATATCTTATGGAACATATATACGGCGGACCAGAAATCCATCACGTTTGTGATGAAGTATCCCATCCACCAAACTCATAATCAGGCCTTATGCCTTTTGTGTTTTTGAGAGAGCCCTGCACATTTAGGTTGATGAAATGCGCCAAACACAGGACCCTGAAATAGCCATCATCTGCCATGGTCTTAACTAAATCACTGCCATTGTCTGTGTCAACAAATCCAATTCTGAGACCTCTGGGTCACAGCCATTTAAACACCTTTCTGTTAAAGTCTTCCAAGAAGTTTGCAGCTGTGTGGGATTTCTCCATGGTGAGCATGGCTATTGTTGCATGCCGCCAAACACCCTTAAAAGTTTCTTCAGTGCTGAGACCTGTGGATAGCTGCTGCCTAACCTCCACAAAAGAGATCCAATGTGCAGTGAGGCAAGTGGATCGACAACTGGTCCACATGTTTGTCGTTAGGTGGATAATATAAACAGCACTCTGCTGCAAAGTTTGTCCTATCAATTGCTGCCCATTGTGATGGAGTCCTGGGACAGCACCTCTGGCAAAATAGGTCCAGATGGGAACCTTCCATTTTGGGAAGATGGCCACAACAAATTCTAAAAACTCCACTCCTTCCACAAAAAAAGGGAGTAGGTCTAGCTCTAACATTTTACCTAGCTTTCTGATGTACAAACGTGCCTTTGGTTGGTTACATTCAGAGGGCCCATCCTGCCTCAAAATGCCCATAATCATTGCCGTCGCGTAGCTCTGGTGGGAAAAACCAGGAGGTGGGAGACTCAGTGGTCATCTTGGGGCAGTCACTCTATGCTGTGGTGTCTCCATCTGACTCTTGTGCCATTTCAAGGTTCCTGAGGTAGATGATACTGTTGCAGTGCTGGGGACAGGGCCGCTTTGCATTAAGCTTTCACCCGCTTCTTCCTCATCACCTTCACCTCCCACTGTGTTCAGAGCTGATTCCCCTCTCTCCTCACTGCCACCACCGGAAGCTATTTTTTTAAGGTGCACCTCCCACTGGATTGCATCATATTTTTTCACATGGGTCGTTTGACTTTAAATACCATAGTTTGAACCAGGCTTACTTTGATGAACACTCACGTGGCAAATGGAGCATATTGCAATGTTATCCTCCTGCTTGTTAATCATAAAGAAGTCCCAAACTGTGGAGGGGAGCTTTTTTAGTGAGCCACTGGTGTCACTGCCAATGCCCAAAGAATTGGAGGTAGGTGGTTTTGTCAATGATTGCCTCTCTGCAGTGCGTACTTCGACTGAGGTAGTTGTAGCTGCAGGTCTCAGTGGGGGCCTTACAAATATTTAAGATTGCAGTGGAGGTGATGGTGGTATTAGTGCCTCAACCCTCAGAGAAGGTTGAATAGAATACATAATGTTGGTGTGCTGTGAACCAGCTTCCAAGATAATGACTGACTCATCCTCCTCATCCCCTTTCATAACTGCAGGGCTTTCAGGAATTTTACTTTTCCCTTGTCTCTCCTGGGGGAGGTCCAACTCAGCCAGAGTCCAATCCATGTCCAGATCATCAGAAGGGGGGCTTGGAGAAGATGGTAGAGTATCATTCCCTTTTCTTGCTGGAGATGTGGAAGCCAATGGTTCAAGAATAGGTACATTTTGCTCAGCAGGAATCTCAACCTCCTATTCTGCTCTTACTTCAGGAAGATCTTCTATTGAAGGCTTTGGCTCCTGTTGTCCACGTTGCTAAGTTTCCTACGATGACTGGGTAATAGTTTGCGGCTGAGACAAATCCGATTCAGACTCACTGTTCATTGCCATAATTGCAGTGGCTGCCTCTCTGAGAGACATGGCCTTGGGCTTAAGTTCAAGTGGACCCATTGATGCGGAAGTGCTGCTCCCAGCTTGATGCCCGGAGGATGGTGTGACAGGCACACATCTCCCGTAAAAAGTTTGGGGTGGCATGCCAGTGGTGGAAATCTGCTTCTTCTTCTCCTCCTTACTGGTCATTTTCTTGGAAGCACCTTTGTTTGGGCCATCTTCAAGCTCTGTCCATAGGCAGTGGCATTTAGCAGCACATGCATAGACACTGGAGGACTCACATGTTGTGGTCGCGTCACTTTATGCAGCTCTTCTGTCTGGCAATACTGTGTGTGATGTATTTTGTGCCCTGAAAAGCAAACAAGCAAGAAAAAAGTTTAGTGAAAAGTAGCATTTTTGCAGTTTGAATTATTCATAGTACAGGCAATATAATGTAATTCCTTATTATCCTAAATAATTAATAACAATAGTGTATCTATTCCAAAGGCAAACCACACCACTATAACATAATACATACAGATGTAACTGTTTGCTTTATGTGCATGCAAGGGAAGACACTTGTGGTAGTCAGGGAGGTGCAGGTGAAAATGATAATCCTTACAAAATGAATGCAGGTGTTTTCCTATGGCAGTCAGGGGGTCCAAGGGTAAATGGAATAATCCTCAAAACATTAATGCTGGTTTGTGGCTGTGCACCTACGGCAGGCAGGGGGTTCAGGGAAAAATGAGTAATGGCAATCCTTAGAAAATTAATGCTGATGCGCTGCAGGCACCTATGGTAGGCTAGAGATAGATGGATGGGAAATGTAAAAAAAAATGTGATAAAGAAATAAAATGTAAAACAAATTAAATTAAAAAATGAATTTAGGAAAATAAAAAATAAGAAATAAATTAATTGCTGGTGTACTAGTGAACTATGAAAAACCCATTGGGAGGCAAGAAGGTGTAGGGGAAAAATGGAAGAAATGCATATAATATTAAACGCAGTTCAAATATACATATACTACAATGGTCCACCAGCTTATTAAACTGATATCAGGGAAAAGTAACCAAAAATGCCCAAAAACAAAAAGGCGAAGCCCTCTCCTATCAATCTCCCTATAAAATGGTTTTGGAAACTGGAAAAAAAGGTTTACACAGTTGCTGGCAGCACCAAAAGGTCACCGGACACATGGTCAACCAACAACAACAAGCAAGGAGGCACGGACACAACAAAGAACACATGCAGGCCTATGGCAAAATCACTCTGTCTTGATACACAATATGGCCATCGTCCACATGGTCAAACAACAACAGCAATCATGGAGGCCTGACTACCACAACAAAGAACACATGCAGTCCTATAGCAAAAGCACATTGACTGGCTACACAAAATAGCCACTGGACTCCTGGTCAAACAACAGCAAGCAAGGAGGCATGGACACAATAAAGAACACATGCAGGCCTATGGCAAAAGCAGACTAGCTGGCTACACAAAATGGCCACCGGTCACATGGTTAGACAAATATAACAAACAAGCAAGGAGGCATGGACACAACAAAGAACATGTGCAGGCCTTTGGCAAAAGCATAGTTGCTGGCTACACAAAGTGGTCACTGAGTACATGGTGAAACAACAAGGAAGGAGGCATGGCCAGCAAAGAACACATGCAGGTCTATGGATTCTGACTATACAAATTGGCCCCTGGCCACATGGCACAGAGAACAAAGACAGATGGTGACTTATGGTAAACACACACACAGACAAAAGAAGCATGGTAACAGTGAAGAAAACACTATCATTATTCCAGCAATGCCAAAAATGAAAAATAAGTGAGCTATAAAAGTTTTACAACAACACACATCCTCCCAAAGCATCAAATGTTAACCAACATAAATACACTTTTTGTAGACAAAAATTTGAAATACAAAAAGAGCCCTCACATTTCTAATTTAACAATGCCATCCCTGCCCTAAAAGGTATTTTAAAACAACATATTACACAGAAATTGCTGTTTCCTGCACTCATGACTAATACTAGGCCTACTGGCTGGATGGCCCATGGGCAGACTAGGCCACCTAGTAAAATAAATGAATAGTGCACATTTATCAAAGATGGAGAAAATGTACTGAATTGTGCAACCTTTTGCCCTTACAAAAGATAACAAATTAAAGGCAATACAATATCCAGGCCCCTATTGAAACTCCAGGCCTCCCAACACAATCAAATTTAAAAATCAAATAAAAATACAAATAAATACAGGAGATGGACAAAGCACTGGGTGGAGACTGCTGGACAGGAAGAGGAAGTTGGTGTCTCTGGAGCACTTCTTTCTTGTTGAAAGAAAAAGTAAAATAAAAGAAAAGCTTCTCACACTAAAAAACAACCTGAATGATCCATTGAAGAAGAATATTACCTTGAAAACATCATTTCCAGTAGATTTAACTGCTTTTCAAGTAGTGAATCTGTTCAAGATTTAGCCTCAGCTGCAAGCTTTCCGAAAATGGCACCAGAAGGATCCATGGTGAGCATATGCTACGCTAGCAGCCAGTATCTCTTGTGTGTGCTAGCAAGTGGTCTGCAAATATCGTCATGCTCGCCATCGCACAGCAAAACAATTGTTGCCCATGTAAAAGACAAAATTATTCCATCACACGCCGGATGGCAGAATTTAGTGGGAACTCCACATTAAACTTGTAGTGCGGAGTTCCCAAAGCCCGCCAACTCTGCGAGCGGAATTATATTGCTGCACAGGCTTAATCCCAAACCTCTCATACTACTATGGAATCCAAAATAACCCATTCCAAACTCTTCAATCCTTTTCCCCTCCTTTCCCCTACTTATGCAACTAACTGGCGCATATGTCCACCATTTCCAATAACAAATTACATTTTTCCTCTACTAATTCATCACTAATTCACCTTGGAGTAGAGTGTTACTCTCCAAAAAGCCCTTCAATGCTTCAATAGCTGCAGTAAGTGCTATGTAAATACAATTTACAATTCCAATGAAAGTACACAAAGCTGCACAGAAACACAGAAGCAAACAAAAGAAGAGTGCACATCACCAGTAAAAAACAAAATCTCGAACAATAAATATGCAGAAATATTCTTAGCACATATTACCAACTCCAGAAACCAATTTTTCATAACTTGGTAGTGAAAGGTCTTTGCATCAATAACTTTTTACCCATCACCCATCAGCACAAGAAATGACATCATGGCACCCTAGACTCCTCCCCTCTCCGAGGACCTGATTCATGACAGCTGTAACACAGACACATATTGGATGTGAGCGGCAGGTGCGCCGATGGCGGGCCAGAAGCAAGCCAGTTTGCACCCGTCTATACCTGGACTGGGCCTAGCACCAGGAACCCTGGCCTGATGACTGCTCAGCAAAACTCTGCAGCACTCCTTAGGTTGCTAGACCCCAAACACCATTTCTCCAAGAACTGCCGTGCTGCACCTCACACTACAGTAGGATCTTTCACCTGTACCCACTCCCAATTCTTCAGCAGCCACCCATCCACCCCCACACAAATACTAACAACCTCAACACTCCCTCCCGACACATACACAACACAAGAAACAACAATTTCTACACTCTCACTTTACACCACACGCCACAGCAAACCCTCATGTCAGCACCGACTCGCATACTAGGGGTGGGCGGAAGTCACGGAAGGGAGTATCGCGAAGAAGCACGCAGATTGAAGCAATCTCCGTGCCTCTCAGCGATATTTCCGTTTCGCGAGGCCGCCCGCCGCCCACCCAGGGCCCGCTTTCCGCCCGCCTCCCGCCCGCCATATTAAATTAAATTAAAAGGCTAAATATAACTTTAAATCAAACTTACCTTATTGCGCCACAATCTTCTCCATCGCTGCTTCATCTTTGGAAACTGCGCATGTGCAGGAGCCTGCGCATGCGCATTCCTGGGTAAGTTTGATTTAAAGTTATATTTAGCCTTTTAATTTAATTTAATAAGGCGGGCAGGAGGTGGGCGAGAGGCGGGAGGCAGGCGGGCGGGAGGCAAGCGGCCGTCCAACTTACGTTCTGCCCGCAAATGGGTGGAAATTTGCCCCGTTTTTCCGCCTTCTTTGCGGAAGGTGCAAATTTTTGCCCATTCCGTGGGCGGAATGGAAATGTCCGCCCACCCTTATCGCATACATACCTCTCAACACACGATGAATCAGCAAACATGCAACCGGAATATGGGACCTTCTGAGCAGCAATGTACCCAACATCCTTTTCATCACAGAGACCTTTCTCGATTCCTTAGATCCTCCCAACTTAACTACCGCAATCCCAGCAGGCTACAAGATCACTCGACAGGACTGCTTTCACAATCCAGGAGGAGAATTCACTATCTTCTGAAACAAATGCACAACATTCACAGAGAACACACCTCATCCATAGAATACCTACACATCAAGCTTAAAATCATAGAAAAATTCACCCTGAACAAAACCCTCACCTTCTGACCACCTGGACCATGAGCCACCTTTGCCAACTTCATCACTGACTTTGTCGCTCTGCTCACCATTGTCTCCAGAGACTACATTCTCCTTTATAAACTCAACTTTAACCC
Organism: Lissotriton helveticus; assembly: GCF_964261635.1. Taxonomy (NCBI): domain Eukaryota; kingdom Metazoa; phylum Chordata; class Amphibia; order Caudata; family Salamandridae; genus Lissotriton; species Lissotriton helveticus. Next base: position 1,853,132,415 of record NC_136067.1, on the reverse strand, counting down.
AGAAGAACAAAACTACCCCACAGCACTCCTCGAAATCTCGAGCAAGATCGGATTCACACAGCTAATCACAGGACTAATATAGACCACATGACACACATTGGACCCCATCTTTACAGTGAGCATCAACAGCAAATATAACTCCACCAAACAGCTCACATGAACCGACCACTCCATAATTCTCTTACAAATCAACACACTTCGTGTCAATACCCCTACTAGGTTTATCACTTCAAGTCACAGCTGGGTCAAAATCACTGAAGCAGCCTGGCTCAGCGCCCTTAGCACTGCTCAGCCTAGCACTATAGACAACCTTGACAAGCACATCAACAACTTCAACAACTGGATTAAGAACTGCGCAGACTCCCTCACACCCATCAAACCCAACAAACATAGTAGATCAAACAAGGAGAACAGTTGGTACACAGAAGATCTCTGAGTCACAAAACAACAGTGTAAACAGCTAGAAAGGTAATGGAGAGCCAGCCACAATACTACTGACAGAACTACTCAGAAGGCTGCACTCAGACTCTATCACCAGCAAATTAGTGACACCAAATAAAAATAACTAATGGATCACATTGTAGGAAGTTCCAACAGCTGCAAGGAGATCTTCGCAATAGTCAAGGATTTTATCTCATCCTCAGCCCCTGGCAATAACATTTCTGCCTCCCAACAACTCTGCGACAACTTCTTTGACAGCAATATCACAAACATCCACAGCAGCTTCACACACCAACCCAACCCCAGAGAACTCATCTAACTAACCTACCCACTACCAACCAAGATGGCCACATGACAAAATGGCCAACCCTCACCAGAAATGACACAGCGGCCATCATGTGAACTGTCCACTCAGGTGCCCAAATGGACCCATACCCCCAACACATCTACAACCTGGGAACATCACCAATCACCATTACCCTGACCCACATCATTACCATCTCCATCACATATGTCACTTTCCTAGATGAATGGAAATTTGCAGAAATCAATGCCCTCCTCAAGAAGCCCACAGCTGACCCGAATTAACTAAGCGACTTCTGGCCCATCTCCCTGCTCCCATATCCGGCCAAAGTGATTGAAAAGGCCATTAACAAACAACTCACAACCCACCTCACACTTCAACATCTTCTAGACTAGACACAATCAAGATTTAGAAAGAAAAACAGCACTCTTGACAGTGACTGATAACATTTAAAACATCCTGGACCAAAGAGAAATACCGGCTGTCAGCCTGCTTCACCTCTCCAATGCCTTTGACACTGTCCCCCACAAAACTCTCATCAGAAGACTCCACTAAATTGCCATACAAAGATCAATTCTCAAATTCATTTGTTCCTTCCTTATGGGAAAAACCCACAGCGTCAGGCTGCCACCCATTACATCAGAGACCAAGAAACTGTTATAAAGTGTCCCACAGGGATCATCCCTCAGCCCCACTCTTTTCAACATTTACATGAAACCGCTCACCAAAATCATCCGATCACAAGACATCATGCATCTCCTATGCTGATGACATCCAAATCATCCTCTCCCTGACGGACAAGACAAACACCAGTATAACCATCTTCACCAACTGCATTACCATGGTAGCAGACTGCATGCGGGCCAAATGCCTGAAGCTCAACTCCAGCAAGACAGAAGTACTGGTCTTTGGCAACAAGACCTCCCCATGGGATTCAACCTGGTGGCTTTTAGAGATAGGACCCACACTAACACCCACACCCAAAGACCATGCAAGAAATCTAGGGATCATCTTAGATGACATGCTCAACATGACAGATTAAGTCAATGTAGTATGCATCTCCTGCTTCCACATCCTATGCATACTGCAAAAGAACTTTAAATGGTTGCCTCAGAACACCATGTGGATGGTAACACAAGCGCTCATCATCAGTAAGCTGGACTACGGCAACACTATCTTCGCCGGAATCTCCAAACAAGTTTCACACAGTCTCTAGACCATCAGAAACCCAGCCTCAAGACTCATACTCGACCTCCCACGGTGCTCTCACATTACACTGTACCTTAGAAAGCTTCACTGGCTCCCAATTCACAAGTGCAGCCAAAGTTCTCTTGCACACATACAAAGCCTTACAAACCACAGGACCAGTACACCTGAACAGCTGCATACACTTTCACCAACTCACCAGACACCTATGCTCTGCTTCACTCTCAGTTGCACACACTCCCCGCATCCACAAAAGCAAAACGGAAGGTTGCTCGAGTTCCGTAAGCAGATGAAGACTTGGATCTTCATATTAGCACTTTGGGACCACACACCTTGCCCAAGCGCCTGGATACCCTCTTTGGTGATTAGTGAGCTGTACAAATCAACAGACCACCCTGGACATAGAATAGCGTTAGTCAAACTTGTTTTGTGATCCGGTCTATGATCTTCAGAAGATGTTGAGTCGAGTGGTGAGGATGTGACGTGGGTGATGGACTGTTTCTCCCACAGTGAAAAATAAAAGTTTAGGTCCTTAATAAGTTAACAAATGTAGCTTTTGTTAAGTACCATCAGGCAAAATCAAGCTTTCTCTGTAGGGGAAGCTCGCTTTCGTTGCTCTTTGTTTGTGTTTCAGTTCGTGTATCTATGAAATATATTTTATTCTGAGCACTTAAAATCAATGTTTTTGTATTTCTATGTTCTGGCCTGTTGATACTTTACGAAGCTGCGGTGCCATGAACTGCACGCAATCACTTTCATTTCATGTACACTCTGACATTTGTCACAAATGAACAGCCTTCAGTCGGAGTTTAAAATAGCCATCGCTTTAATATAATCATGTTTGTGCGAAGAGAGAGCGCAGTTTTATATGTTGCTCCACCTGGCGGCTCATGAATACAAAGTGGCTTGAACTTTTGACCTGCATTACAATGTTTTATCACATTGCCGTGTGCTGGGATTATAGATTTGCAGAAGAAAACTCAGACCACAAAAAACAGAGCTTTACAGTATGAGGAAAAGGCAGATTTACAACCTCAAAAGGTCTCCTGCACATCCACTGCGCGAAGCATTATTCAGACTAAACAGTGCCAAAGCGAGGCCCACCGAGGCCTTTCATCAAGTTCGATAATTGATGCCACCTGTTCTAATGCATGCAACAGCCCAGGTTTAACAAGAGTGTCAAATTGTCCAGCTGTTATCACCGAATTAAAGCGCTGTCTGCATATGTGAATAGGAAATTAGTTTGGTAAATAGACAGCATCTGGCTAAATATCCCTAAGCAGGGCAGCACATTTCAAGGAGTTGGATTTTGTAAGTCACAAGGTGAAAATGTGTGGAAGCACGGCCTGCCACATGAACTATAGGGACGCATATTCCACTTTCCATCCGGCTGATGGAAGAAGGTGCCTGCAGCCAGAGGTGCCGTGATATTTATTTATACCGTTCAAAATATGACACCTTCTGAAATTCTCCCATGATGTTGTTTAAAGACCTTTATTTTCACATTGACCTGGGATCGTCCAGCGTAAAATCCAATCAGTCATTGGGATATCAGAAAATAATATGATATGTTAAGGAGGACCGCGCAGAAACAGAGGGTTAGACAGGAAATAGCCAGGTCTTCCTGGGGCTTCTAAAGGCCCAGTGATTCGGAATACTCCTCATGGAAAGAGGTACTTCCTTCCAAAGGCCAGGGGATTTGGCACAAAAGGAGCGACCTCCTGCTCTCGCTCTCTTGACACGAGGGGCGCAGGCTTGCTAGAGAATAGCTGAGCACAAGGAGCTATCGATGGAGCAGATTGAATACAATTGCAGGGCCTTGAGAGGTAAGAATGTTGGGCCCGATTCACAGAATGAATTTAAGACTAAATCCTAAACTTACTACTATTTGGTATTCACAGAATGCACTTACTACTTTCGGGATTCACAGAGTCAACTTACTACTTTCGGGATTCACAGAATAAACTAACTACTTTCGGTATTCACAGAATTGATTTAAGACTACTAACTCTAAATCCGAACTCGGGCCGGAAATTCCGCCCCGGAGGCGGAGCTTCCAGCTTGGGGGCGGAGCTTCCGGGCCGGAGGCGGAGCTTGTGGCTTGGAGGCGGTGCTTCCGGCTCGGAGGTGGGGATTTTAGCCATGGCTGAAATCTCCACCTCTGGGCCGCAAGTTCCGACTCTGGGCCAGAAGCTCCGCCCCCAAGCCTGAAGCTCCGCCTCCGTGCCGGAATTTCCAGCCCGAGTTCGGACTTAGAGTTAGTACTCTTAAATCAATTCTGTGAATACCGAAAGTAGTAAGTTTATTCTGTGAATCCCGAAAGTAGTAAGTTCACTCTGTGAATCCCAAAAGTAGTAAGTGCATTCTGTGAATACCAAATAGTAGTAAGGTTAGGATTTAGTCTTAAGTTCATTCTGTGAATCGGGCCCCTCGTGAGTAATGCATAGCACCTTGAAGAGAACTCTTTTATCTACAGCGAGCCAGTGCATCCTGTTAGGAAACATACATCTAATTCATTTCAGAAGTGATTGTTTGCATATTTGCTAGTTCTTCTAACAGCCTGAACTGCAAGAGGTAGCAAGGGAGGTAATTTACAATGGGGGATGTGAATATCCAGTTTTTAGGTCTTGCCACAGACAGTTTAATAAACAGTCTGCCTGGTCTTTTTGCCATGATCTTTCCACTTAAAAATTAATTCTGTACATAGAGTGTTTTTGAGAGGAATGTTTCCATTTCAACAATTGCTATTGGCTGTGTGGCCTATTGCTTCAACTCTCAGGAAGTGACTCTATTGCAAGTCAAGAGGTGCATTAGTTCAACTCGCAGCAGTAGCTGGTGCTTGGCAACATTTAGCAGTCTCCTAGATCGTTTGTCATTACTTAAAAAAAAAAGAAAATACACTCTATGGGTTGAGGCGATTTCAGAGGAGTAGTTCTCTCGCATTGCAGGAGAGCCGTTGAGCGTGAAAGGGGATGGGTGTCACTGTGCAATTCTGTGTATCATGAAACATTTAATTTCGTACTCATGGTTCCTTTAACTTTGATAGGAGACTCTAGTCACCAAGATGCTCAATAAAATTACCTCTTGCAGTCAAAGGAAAGAAAGGAGAGGGGAGGGAGCGATGAAGAGAAGGATTAATAGGGAAAGGACCGATGAGTGGATGGATACAGAGATGGATGGATGGAGAGTTAGAAGGATGGACGGACACATTGGAGGATCGGTGGACGGATGAATAGATGGGATGGGATGGGATGAATTGAAGTGGGATGAGATGGCATGGAATGGTTAGGAGGGTGTAGGAATGGCTGGGCCGAGAAAGATGAAGATCCTGATGGATGAAAGAATAGATGGAGAGAAGCATAAATAGTGGATGGATGGGGAAAGGATGAATGGAGTGAAAGAAAAGATACACAGAGAAATGGATGGAAAGAAGGAAGTAAGATAAGATGGATAGATGAATGGATGGATGGATGGATATGGAATTTCTATAGTCAAATCCCAGTCAAAAAGCAGTGAAGCACTGTATATGTCAAAGGCAAAATTAAATTCAGCACGACATAGGGGAAGAAGCTGAGTTGGTGACGGTTAGTGCATTCTGATGTTGTACTCTTTAAAGAGGTGAGTCTTCAACCCTTTCCTAAATTACAACTGTCCTGGGGGACTCTTGATGGATACTGGGATGTTCCTACAGATCCTGGGAGAAAGGCCTGTTATCTTGAATTTATTTTTACACTCCGTAGTCTGCAGTGTGATGGTGCCCAGGTTGAGGCTGTACCAAGAACCAGCAGAGATGGTGTGCTTGTCAGCGAGATAAGTGGGGGGTGCTAGTTATGATGACTTTGTTTGGTTTTGAAGATGGTGTGGGCTAGCATTGGGAAGAGAATACATTTTCATCGGGGGTGAGAGTAATGTAATCATATTTACTCAAGACCGTGATGAGGCGTGCTGGAGCATATAGGATGCTCCTAATAGAGGCAAATGAAGGGAGTGTGGGAGGACATCAAGTACGGCATTACCGCCAACCAAATGTGACAGTCCAAAGGACTGAATAGCAGTTCTGTAGTCACATTCTGGAAGAAAAAGTTTGACTTTCTTAAGAAGAGAAAGTCATCTTGGGATGAGATGATCATTTGTGTCTTCTCCTGCTCTGCGTGCATTCCGACGTGCTTATTTACCAGTCATTTTCAGCCGTGGGTTTGAGTGGTCTCTCAGGGAGACGGGCACACATAGGTAAGTCTTATCTGGGATTGACAATCCCATTCATTTTCTTGGCTGCCCCCTGCATCACGTTATTTTCAATTACAATTTTTGTTCCCACTATTTAGGGTCATTTTGTGCGTGTATGCAATATCATTTACCCAAATCAAATGCATCACACGTATTCAGACTCTCTCCATTCCAGCAAAGGATATTTTGCCCTTGCTCACTTACTCCCAATAGGCACCATCTGGAGCTTTGTTAAATATTGAGGGAAGATTACCCCTACATCTAAGAGGGGATGCTTGTCTTACCTTCTTATTCCACCAACCTTATGTTTATTTCTCTCCAAATGCTTTCACTGTCAATAATTTATTGTTCTAATACAGAGATATTTCACAAAGGACCTTTATCCGTTTTCTCCCAATTTGATAGGCGCATGACTCCTCAGTGGGCAGTGTGTCTAGGTCATGTTCAACAATTCATAAAAGGAGTGAGATACACATATAACACAGACACCACTCAATATTTACTCTTGGGTGCCATCCTTTGTTGTCCCGAAGCAGACCCCTTCCAATGATTTATTGTCACACACAATCTTACAGTTGAAATGTAGACATAACATATGTTTGTATTGCTACACTGGGCTCCCATGAAGTAAGTTAGGGAGTGAAATGGATTAGCTCATTATAATGTATAATGTTATGCAAACAGATTGAATAATACAGATTATTGAATTGTCACTATTGTACTTATCCTTATCCTCCCTATTCTAAATGTACTTTTCTCTGCATGAGCACCTCCTATTAACTGTATATTAGGCGCCATACCTAATTATGCTGTTTCCTGACTATGAACAACTATATTAAGATAGGTTTGTCGAAATGTAACTCTGTTGTTTGGTGTCTGTTAGTTTATGTTCATCCTTTTTGATAACCCAAGTGTATTAATGGCCAGATGTGTGAAGGTGGACTCCCTATAATGTTTGAAGACTTTGTGTAAATTCTGGTCCATCAGAACCATTGTTATGTCTATACTATTATTTACACGGTGGCGTTATTGCTACTGGTACTCAAAAAAGAAACAGGCCTTCTTAAAATCCAGTTCTTCAAGATTATAACACAAGCACATTTTATGGATTACTTACTCTAATGGGTCCATCTCTGGACCTAGCACAATAATTACAACAACTACTTCTTATGAATTTGGCATTGATGCAGATTTTGAATCATGGTTTACTTAATATCCTAGCAGTTCCTTCAAGTATGCAACATTTAATTTTGAATTCAGCAAAGTGAACAGAAGTGTTGGATTCTCTTACAATTAATTTTCCTTTTCACCCTGCAGAGTTTAATCAAGCTTGAGTAAAGGTGAGTTGTATTACTGCATCAGCAATTACCTAGATAACCCCTTTTGGAAAAACGTTAGATGCCTACTTGGAGTCATATGTCATGTGCTTGTGCCGCAGCCGGAAAAGGGCCACAGCACAAGCTGCAAAAGAAACATGGGTGCTTCAATTATCCCTGCACTGTGTGGCAGGCGCCATGCAGTGCCTGCCACATGGTGCAGGGATGTTTAGCCCCTTAGCGGAGGGCCATGAGGAAGGGAGCCCCCAAAGTATCTTTCAGCCTGACCTTTCATGGTCACATCACATCACATCATAATGGGCCTAAGGTTTGTCATGTCAAATTTGGTAAGGATCTTAATGAGGTGGATGGGAGTAGAAGGGGCAAAAACGTGACTTTTCCATTTTACCTTACAAAATGTGTTCTTCTCTTTGGCCAAAAATGCTTGTGCTCCAAACATGTCATAAAACTAGAACCATACTTAGAGGAGTTCCTTTGCCTTGTTTGCTTGGTTTGGTGTTAATCCTTTCAGTAGAGTTTTGGCTATTTACATTACAAAAAACATTCAAGTGGACTTTGAAGGGTTAATTAGTAAGTTTGTATGCAATAGCACAATTTTCTCCCCTTAAAAGTACAAGAGGTTTTACGAACATGAAAAATAAATTATGTATACATTACTTGAAATGCCCATAGGAGCATTGTATGAAATCCACCCTTTCTGCGAGGTCACCACACATTTTTGTCTTTTGCTGGACCCTATATTTTTGTTGGCTTTAGAAATTTCTGCAGTTTACCCCTGCCAAGCCAAGTAAAGTGACTGTGCTCCTCCTTTAAACATAGTTGAATTGGCTTATTCCTAACTGACACATTTACATTTCCTATAAGTACCTAGTATATGGTGTAGAAATCTGGTACTTAAATATCACCTGTGGACTGTAGCACTCGTTTTGCCATCCACTAGTATCACCAGAAAAAATTATGTCAGGTCTACCATTGTAGCCTCACTGCTGAAAATTAAGGGCCAGATTACGAGTTTGGCAGATGGGATAATCCACAAACGGGACAAATATCCTGTGCGCATATTACAAGATACATTGGATACAATGGAATTCTAATTTGGTGAACAGGATATCTGTCACATTTGTAATGGAGTAACCCTGTCCTCCAAACTCATAACCAAGCCCTAAATTTGCAGCACAACCTGTTAAAACAACCCTTTTATACAGGTAAAAACACCTCTTTCAAATATTAGTAAGTACTCCTTTATAGGACTAGAAGCCCACTTTAAGGGGCCGATTCCGATCTGGGTCGGAAATCACTCCGACCGAGCTGGATCCGGGGTGTTTTCCGACCGATCCGGACTCCTGCAGTCCGACTGAGCGAGTACGATGCGGCTGTATGCTGTCGGACTCGGTTCGGTCGGACTCCCATTGAAGTGAATGGGAGACGGTCGTACAACGTGTACATGGGCTCCCATTGACTGAATGGGTACATTGCGGACAAGTGTGTCCCCTACAGTGGGTACGCGTCGGTTCCATCCGCACCGTACATACCTGTGTTGGGAAGACTCATGGGTCTCCCCCTGTGTCCGAGTCGTAAGGCTGCGGGTAACAGGGGGTCCGATGCGGATCCCCCAAGGTCCATCTTCGGGAGCCTTTGTGAGCAGGAGGTTCCGACTCGATCAGGCTGTCCGAACCGAGCATCGTACTAGCTTGGTCGTGAATCGTCTCCATTGCGCACCACGGTTTGCTTGCAACCGAGTCATACGGAGCGGTTCGGACCCGGAAACAATTCGGACGGGCAGTTTGCGCTTGTTCGCATCGTACTTAGGCGTCCGGACCCGTGTACGAACCGGACGGAAATTCAGCCTCCGAATCGGGTCCCCTACTGCCGACCCCGATTCGGCGCCCTTCCAGCCGAGATCGGAATCGGCCCCTTAAAGTGAAACATGTAGAAAAATAATATTACCATCTCCCATCGCTTAATGTTGGTCTGTGGATGCCAGTGGAGCCAACTGACACTCATTTTTGGGGACAGGGATTTATTTTCCCTCATCAGACACTTACTGAGAGCAATAGAGAGAACAACATAGGTAGAGGAAAGAAGAAGGAAGAAACAAACAGACATTCTGTACAAAGGAAGCTAGCAGACACATCCGAGAGCAAAATAAAGGGATAGGGAGTGTCTGGTAGTGGATTATAGAGCCATGAAGTGGATACAGAGCATTGGTATTTGGGACACCAACATTTGAGAGTACTGGCTGCAAAGCTTTAGGCACCGGAAGTTAATACTGTATCTCTGGAATGGTACCAGCTAGAAAAATAAGTAAACAGCTATTTGAAATAGTTATTAGAAATCCAAATCAATGTTAAAGTTGTATGTTTAATAAATATTGAGGAAAAGTAACTTTTAGAAAATTTGCCATTCACCAGCCTGAACTGTCAGAAGGCTAAATATCATAAGCCTCTGCTAGCTCTCAGCATGTGCTCAACCTTGAATAGGTGTGAAAGAGGTGAATTGCCTCACAAGAGGAAAAAATAGGCCTGCATGGGCAGAGATGACTTCTCTGAAGTCCACAGAATATGCAAGGTGGGGGTTGTGGGCTTCCTTTTTGACACTACAGAATCCTGCTAAACAGGTCTGCTAGTCCACTTTTAATACTTGGGGCACACTTGAAAGAGAGAGAACTGGATGCCAAGGCAATTCTTGTGGATCCCCTGTCTAGTTGCTGAAGACCCAGCTTTTTTCTTACCTGATTTCTGTCTCTGGGTTTGTTGTGGGTACAGTGCCTGCCTCAAACTGAATTTTAGTGTTAGATGTGTGAGGGCAGTAGAATTACGTAAACAGTGGGGCTAGCTGGACGCACCACTAGACTGTTTCTGCGATTGTTTGAGGTTGTATGGTGCTCCGGGGTATTGTTCTCTGACAGGGAGCGTGTAACGAAATACTGAAGGGCCGCACTTCCCCCACAAGTGGGAAGTATCCCCCGGGCTCCAATGAAAGTCCTTGAAATAAAGGTTTCTTCAAATTAAATGAAAAGATTACATCCAATCTTGTTGATATAAATCGTTTACAATAGTGCATGAACTCGATAGGTCGTTGGACTACCATCACACATTTAACCGATTACTGAGTGCATTGTAATTTTCTTTGTTCACAGAACATACCCCCTGATGAAGGCTATGCCGAAATGCATTGGGATTGTTAAAGTGTATGCTAAATCAAAATGAAATCAATTGAAATGATAATCGTGAAAACAACATTCTTGTGATGTGACACTAGAATTACCACAGTACACTCACCATACACACATCTCACTCTCAGATCGAACTTTTAGTGTGGCAGAAGACTTTTGCATTCTTGAATTTTCCCTGCCACATTGCATTTTTGGCCTATTTCCAGTAAAGCAAACAGAACTACTTCAAATGTTGGTAGGTCAGGGCTGGGACCTTTTGCCCTATATGTTAGGGAGTGACTAGAAGTCTCCCCCACCCACTAGTTTGTGCCAGGCATTAATGTGACATCTCCAGACACCAACGTCAAACACTTCTGGACCTGCAGAAGATTAGAAGAGTACGTAGTGGAGTCATGAATGGGTGGACCTGCTCCTTCTTGTACCAAGCACAAAAATTTGGACTGAAAGAGTCTGTTGGCTGACTATCTGCATGAATACGGAGAGAGCACATGCAGCAAGAGGCCTTTTCCTGGAAGTACCTAGCTGACCAGTAGCACTGGACCTGGCTTGGACCCTGGCCTTGACCTCTGCCTGCCTGTTAGTGTATGTGTTTCTCCTGAAGTCCTTGGAGTCTTAGAAGTATACTCCTGCTGTTGATCGAGACTTAAGAGACTAAGATAGAAGGTAAAATCTTTGACCCAGAGGGACCTGATTGGTATATCAGACCAGCGCTTCATCACGGTCAGCCCAAAACTGAGCCTAAATCCTGTTCTACTGTGACCATAGACAATCTTTGGCAATTTTGCTCTTTGGAGTTATTTGTCCATAAATCTTTAAAATCTCACATCTTCAGTTCCACCTTTTGTGTCATTTTGGTGTCATATTTCTGCATTAAATGTTACTCTACTTTTTAATTTGGTTTTGGGATATTTATTTTGTGATTTTTTAAAAACGTTATTACTATTTTCTTACTGCATAAATATTTTACATATAGCCCCTATGTTAAGCCTGTCTGCTTTGTGTCATAGCTACCTGGCAGTTACTTAGTGACTTTGAGGGTTAACCCAGAAAAGGGCTGTGATTATTGCTTGAGGTTTGTAGTCACCGACTCCGAATAATATCCATATTTCTTGCAGGTAGCTAGACTGGAAGTTACATATGAGGGCATAGCTTGTCTTAAGAAACCAGCAAAGGCACTGGCTATGAAAGAAAAAGACTCTCACTTCACATTTTCAGCTTGAACCTGTCTTCAGCGAATTGTGCCAATTAAATTAATTATGCAAGCGAAATGGAAACTTTTGCATGGGTCTGTGAATCAGGACAGGAGATTTGAGTACTTTGTTATTTCGTGAATAATTCATGGGGGTGAATCCTTAAACTCCCCAAGGATAAAACATTTGAAAAACAAAAATAAATAATATTTGAAGAGGGGGCATTTTCCGATTTGCCGGTTTCAAGGATTCATAACTTCTTGGAGGATTTGAAGATTGAGCAATCTGAGTGGCTAATAGTAACTTACAAATGTTGCTGCAGCAGGCAGCTATTACAGGATTCTATACAATGAAGAGCATATAAAAGATGTATAGGGAAAGTCACCTGATTTAAGGAGAAGTGCCTATCCCTCTTAACATACATTGATTGTGTATTTCTCTTTTAACAATCCCCTTCCTTTCATCTGGATTCCTACCATGTACATATCACATAGATATTTACATAAATGTTTGGGAACCCATAGGGACAGATACTTCCCCGAAAATTAAACTCTCCCCCTTTTCTTGAAGGATTCATGGATCCAAATTTGAGTCCAAGGGTCAAAGATTTTGCTGGTAAATCTGTAAAAATAATTTAACACAGTGCACATACACAGTGGCACTATGAACCCTTGTGCAGGCTCCGATCCTGGCTGTAGGCCAAATACTATATCAGTAGCAGCAAACCTCTGTGCACTCCAGGGGAATAGGTGCATTGGAAGTTAGGCTCTATGTCCATATACATATATTTATAGTACACTATTCCTCTCTGCACACCAGCATGTTCCAATAACAATCATACCTTTTTAGACCTTCTCTTTACTACCTACAATTACTTAAATCCTAAAAATAGAGTATCACGACTAACATAAACTGTTTTAGACAAGCATCAGTCTTCTCAATAATCCAAAGGTAAAACAAGGGAAAGAAGCAAGAGTTCAATACTTGAGTCTTTTGATAATAGATCATAGTCAAAAAGTCTCTTTACCGGTGTAAAGTCTCTTCCTTCTTTTGTTCTTATTTTCCAGGTCACAAAAACTAGTTATACATAATCCAGGGTTAAGAATCCTCAAAATAATTTCAACATGGAACCATGAAATGGACGGTAATTAACTTCTTGTTGGAATTGACGCATGCACCTTACCCATGGTTGGAGGAATGGGTTGCTGTTGGTACAATGCCTTTCCTACTTGTTTTGCAGGAGACAACAGTGACCAAAAATGAAGTTGGAGACATCTTAACTTCCAAACGCTACACTATACATTTCACTTGGGCCCACGAGAGCCTGTCCCGTATAAATTATATATTGACAATATCAAATGATTTGCACAACTTTAGAGAGGCTTGGGGTTTTGTGTGAGGAATCTCAATCACACCACAAACGAACCACAAACGAACAACTATAACACTAAACCCATGGCACCTTAAAATCCCAAATATCAGAAAAGAAACAGCGCAGCACACAGACAATTATTTCAAAGAAAATGCACACTCCGTCAACTCAATGCAAACTATATAGGAAGCCTTTAAATCAGTAATGAAAGGCCAGGTGCTCACGCTTATGGTGGGACATAAGAGAGCAGAGAGAGAAAAAATAGAAACCTTGGAAAAAGAGATAACAGATAGTGAAACACGGGCAATAACTACCCCAGGTGAATCCCTCAGACAACACTAGACATTAAGCAACTTGAATATAAATTACTGGTTACAGAGGAAGCCAGGACTAAACTCAAAGCAACACAGCATATAATATATGAAATGGGAGACAGAGTGGGCAAACTCCTGGCATTGCTCGAAAAACACAATCAGGCCCAACGCTGGGTGCCGATGTTGAAAATAGACACAGATATAACCATAAAAGACCCCCAAGAGATAGCAGAGGTCTTTGCTGACCACTTTAAATGTTTATATAAACCCACTACCAAAGCCGCAGAAGATCTTTCCGAGAGCTATTAGCAAATATCCCGCTGTTAACCCTAACCTCTGAAGATAGAGACTCACCAGAGGAAGATCTCACAGAGGAGGAGCTTCGCTCAGCAATAAGCAGTGTAAAGTCAGGGAAGGCAATGGTACCAAACAGCCTCCCAATTGAATTCTTTAAACTAAACGTTATGTGGGTCACCCATATCTTCGGGACATGTACCTAGGGAGCAACAAATAGGTAGCCTTGCCTCACGACCAAAGACTTGCCTCCATAGTTGTCATACACAAACAGAGCAAACCGGCAGAGCGCTGCAGCTCCTATCGTCCCATCTCATTACTTAATGCAGAAGCCAAGATCCTGGCCAAAGCATTAGCAACACGACTTATTCCCATCATCAAAAAAATAGTACACCGAGATCAATCTGTATTTAAGCCCGGAAGGAGTACAACCTTAAACATATGCCGCCTCCATGGAGTTCTGAAAAAAAAAATGCCAATACTGATATTGATTTTTCTATTCTTTCTTCATTGCGGCACACTTAATGATTTAATGCTACCAATGGACTTTTATTTCAACAAATTTTTGTTTATTTTTTCAATAGACTTATTTGTCTTTTAACTCATGTTTTTAAAACATAGTACAAAATTTCAATATAAATTACTGTAAAACACCACATCAAATTCTTTGTACAAAAATTCACCAAAGTAATTTTTTCAAAATCAGACAGGCATGTAACAATAAATGACAACATTCAAGACATGGACATTAAAACAACATTCGTAGGACAACACACATTTTGCCCTGTGCGGTACTATGACCCTGATCAAATTACTTATAACCGTATAATTCGGGCAATTACCAAACAGTGCTTTTGATTTTTCACTTTTAACTCCCTGGTATGATTACCAATTGAATTCTTATAATTTATATATTTTGTTCTAATCAAAACGCAACCATGAGTACTTTTAATTAATTTATGGCTATGCACTTGTTTGGGTTAACCAAGGTGGACGCGTTTCGAACCCTCCTTTCCTTCAAGGGGTTCACCTCAGGACCAAAAATACTATTCTTTGACATCAGCCGATCTCCTCTGTGCGCAGTCCATCATCATGCGAGGAAATCTGACATAATCAGAAAATGTTCCTTTCCTAGAGAAGTGGTATTTTCATATTGTCTCTCAATTTCTGTAGAATATCTCAGCAGTGTCTTCTTGAATCTTGATTTTTCAGGTACTGGGACGCCGCCTATATCAGATCTTGCTTCTGCTTTTTTTTGGTGTGTCTTTGTGGGAGACTTTTTTGATTGTATGCTCCAATTGGCTCTTTTGTTTAGCTGTTTATTCTGGCGTGATGGCGTCCTCCCTGCAATCCCGATTGTTGGATGATCGTGATGATTGAGCTCAGCCTTACAGATAAGATAAGAGCCAAAACCCTTTGCGGTTAGTTCTCCATGGAGTACTGGGCAGAATGGAAACAATCAGAGAAAATACAGTAATACTCTCCCTTGATGCACGGATGGCATTCGATGCAATGGAATGGCCATTCCTCTTTGCTGTCCTAGAATAAATTGGCTTCAGCCCTAAGTTTCTAAAATGACTTAAACTACTATATACAGACCCGTTGTTGCAGATAATAGTGAATTGCCACACTTCACTAACGTTCTGATTAGGGAGAGGAACACGCCAGGGCTGCCCTCTGTCGCTGCCAATTTTCGTCCTGATGCTGGAGCCCCTAGCAACCTGGGTGGGAAGGGATGCGCTGATACGAGGGTTAAAATGGGTGGATGGCCATAGAGACCTATATGTGGATGACATACTACTATATACAGCGCCACCGCCTAGCTCAATCAACAGAATGCTACATATATTCATTAACTTTAGTAAATGCTCAGGTTTTTCCATTAATTGGACCAAATACACAGTATACACTTTACCCACCTAGGCTACCACCCGAATGTGCGGCTATGGTGGTGTCAGAGGGTTTCCGCTACTCAGGGATTTATATCACAAGAGACCCTGATCTTTTTGTCTCAGAAAATCTCTTTGGTCCCCTGTCCCCACTGCGAAAAGATGTCCGACATTAGAAATCCCTACATTTGTCCCTACTGGGCTGCGCAGCACTGTACAAAATAGTGGCATTACCACGGTTCGTATAAGCTCTACAAAATACCCCTTACAAACTCCCCGAAACATATATTACCAATATCAAAAGCGAAGTCAGAACATTGCTGTGGGACGGCAAATTTCCACGCAAAGCAACACATAAAGTAACGAGAAGTAGGTACGATGGTGAGATTGCATTGCCCAAAGTAAGACTATACTACTGGCCCGCTCAATTGGTAGTTATTAACCACTGGGTCTATGACCCACAAGACGAACCAGCGCATCTGATGTATAAGCTACTCATGGGCCCAGATGGATATAAAGGAGCTCTGTATACAAACCCTAAACACCAAAAACGAATGGGCCCAATGGCCCAAACAATAGCAATGTGGCATCAAACCACCAAAAAGGTAGGCTGGCTCAAGAAAATGACACAAGCTACTCCCCTGTGGTCAGCAGAACAACTGGGCAAGCTAGGCACCCAACCAGGGTCCGAAAAATAAGATGTCATTGGCATCTCATATGTTGGAGATCTGTATAAAAAAGGAAATATAATCCCATTCACAGAGCTGACATCAGCGTATAAAATGGCAGATCAAGAAATATTCAGGTACTTACATATATGGCATGCTCTCACAACAGCCATTCTGCTAGATGAGCTAGTGCCAGCAACGTCCTCATTGGAAGATAGATTATTATCAGAACCTATGTGTCGTAAGGCAATTTCAATGGTATATCAAAAACTTAGTAACAACTTACCTGACCCACTCCTATCAGTTTGAGATCGGTGACAAAGGGACTTAGGAAACCTCAAAGATGAAGAATGACAGGAAGCACTGATGTCCCCCGGGAGGCAGCCATTCCGCTGAAAAACAGACTGATCCAACTCAAAATACTACACAGGACATATCTCTCTAGCGGTACAGTGACTAAAATGGGAAGGAGAGAAGACTCAAGATGTCTTATGCTGTACACAGGGAGGGTACATTTTACCATACCCTCTGAGAATGCCCGTCTATCCAACCATTCTGAGTGGCTATCACATCCCAGATGCAAAGTGTGAGTGAGAAGATCTACCCTACGCCTACATTTTGCTAACTTAACATATGGGATGACACAGATCTCACAGCTGTAGAGCAACAATGGGTTGCACTTGGTTTTACTCTCGCTAAGCGAAGCATGGCTTTAAGGTGAGGTACAGGTGAGATACCTACAGTGCAGGGATGGAAGAGAGATGTGGACAGGTGTATAATTCCTGAAAACGATGTGTCTAGGGACAGAGGCTGTCCCAGAAAATGGGACAGAAAATGGGGGAAGTGGAACACGAACAGAGGAGATATATGTATTTCTCCTACGCAGGAACTTATGAGAGGTCAAAGAGACAAGGTTTGTCGGGGATAGGGATGTTGTGGATATTTGAGCATTATCATCAGCTGAGATATACGTCACATATAAAACAATGTATATTGTACTCTCTCTGTAAATCAAATCTATAATGCTTGTATACTGTATGACTGTAAAATTTCAATAAAAAGAATTTTAAAAGAAAGACAAAATACTAATTAAAAAATCTTTGTAAGTGTTGATATATGGTTTCTTCATCTCATTAAACATTCACATATGTTTTAAATGAGTCTTTGAAATTATGTTAACTAAAACCATATGTGCAGTTACCGTTATGAAACAAAACTGATCACTCAAATGTGTGTTGGACCTGACAAGATGTTGGACATATTACTTGGAAAGGGCTCATATACTCCCAACTAATATTTCATGTTCTAAAACACTTTCTCTTTCTTTAAATGTGGCTCATGGTTAACATTTTAGAGACAGTATTCCTCATTGGTCACCAATCATCATGAACACCTTTCCCTACATCCTGGAACAATCAATATAAATATTGGTCAGCGAGGAGACACATCTTCAAGGATGTTTTGGATGTTACTCAGGAAAAGCCTGGTACAAACTGTGAGATATGTCTGGTTGGGTTATTGTCAGACTTTTGATCAGATAAGCAGCTTCTGTATCTTATCCTGCCTAAAACCACATTTAATAGCCACTACAAATTACAGCTAATTCTTATAAGAAATACCGACAGAGAAAATAATACTTGGTTTCTTCATTGCATACATTTTCCTTATGTTTGTGTGGCCAATACACTTGTGGTTTTCTACAGATATTCTGTACTAGGTTTAAAAGCCTCCAGAGTACAAATGTATCTGTTTCCATGCTTGGACAAATCTGCAGTGTATGCTTAGGGGAATTAGGCAATAACCTGCTGAGCCTCTGGCAGGGGTGATATCCCATCCCATTGTGGCTCCTTATTCAAGTAAGATATGAGCTAGGGATCGTGGTACACTTGTTTGTTTTCTCCGGTGTGCACAGCTTGATGGCACATGTTGAAATGCTTCAGTCAGTGTTTCTTTTACGAGAAGATTGGTATTTCAAGGGGAAGTTGTCAAAGCTCCACAGGGAGCAGGTTCACAGGAGACAGTCAGTTTATAAGTCAGGTATTGCAGATATCCGGAGTCTATGGCTTTATTAATTGAACAGGTCCATTTAAATAAGCCCCTAGATTCAACCAGGAGTCATTTAAGGGTGATGTGATCAAATCCTGCCTGATTTGCAGACTTAGGGAGAGTGAGTGAAGACTGGGGACACCAGTCATTTTCCGTTTCGGTACCTAATCCTTGATATTACCAGGGATTCTTCTACAGATTTCAGCCATCTTCAGCAATGAAAGGTTAAATCTGCTGAACAATCACAGTAAATCCTGAGCACATTTCCCAATCTGGAATTTATATTGACATCAAGGTTTATTTTCAGATGCTGGAGAGACCTTTCAAAAAGTGATGTTAGTGAATATTTTTCCAGGCAAACAATGTCTTCAGGATAAGACACTTTCACAACCTGCTGAGTGCAATCAGAACCTAGTGGTTCAATTTAGAGTAGAAGAGATTTTGATATAGAACAGAGTCTTCCTGGGAACCCTGAGGAACAGGTGTACGGTACAAAGTTGGATCTTTTTATTAGTTGGGTGCGGTTATGTAAATAAGAAGAGAACCACCTTAAAGTCTGTCTCTCTCAATCACTTTTGCTCTTCCTCAGCTTTTAGTAGAGAGCAGTAATTGACCATGTCAAAACCTGCTGACAGATCAAAGAAAATTTGAAGATAGGAGTCACCCTTATAAAAGGAAGAGGAATCACCTACCATTTGAAGAACCAATTTCCTTTATGCAACCATGTCTAAGGCTTGTTGGAGCCCAAACAGGTCACAATCCAAGATGAATTTCTTAATATTATCGATTAAATAATAGTATCATACGCTGAACTTGTAGAGGAAACTACACAGACAGCAAATTACATCTTATTAACAACTGAATTACTCTAACACAGGCTTCTCCAATGAGTAGCTCATGAGCTACTGTTTGTTCTCCACGTACCTGTAAGTAGCTCTCCTCTGTGCATCCCACGGTGCTGAATTGGAGCCTTTTGCTTTGAATTACTATATGTGTTTCAAAATAGACTATTCAAGACAAAAATATGTACAGTTTTAGAGCTCATTAGCTTATGTTTGGAGAAAAAGGGCTGCATTTCCAATATATATTTAAAGCTGATTTTTGAGTGAGAAATCATGTGGGGATACTGATTACTAATAATATGCTGCTCGAAGCCGTGTTTAAAGGGAGGCTGTTCTGTTCTGACCACCTGTTCTTTGGAGACTTTGCCGTACTGTAACCGGACCCTGTTGTTGGATTGTGCCGACCAGGACTGTCATCTCGGGACCACCGAGGGAGCGGGACTGCGAGTCCCAGGAGACTGTGCGTGCAGGTGATCACACGCACCTGCGACTCTTCCCGCCTCCCTCCCCCTCCACGCAGTTAACTACGGCTCACGGCCCCCGCTCCGCAGGAGCCGCTCGAAGCCGTGTTCAAAGGGAGGCTGTTCTGTTCTGACCACCTGTTCTTTGGAGACTTTGCCGTACTGTAACCGGACCCTGTTGTTGGATTGTGCCGACCAGGACTGTCAACTCGGGACCACCGAGGGAGCGGGACTGCGGGTCCCAGGAGACTGTGCGTGCAGGTGATCACACGCACCTGCGACTCTTCCCGCCTCACCTCCCCCTCCACGCTTATAGTTGCGGCCACTCACGCGCCCCGCGGGACGCGCGCGGGCGGCGCCGGGCTAAGCCCGGGCAAAGGGCGGGCCGTCTGAGGCCGTCCGAGGCAGGTCGAGGCTGGGCTGGGCCTCCCCCCTTGGCTTCTATTCTATTTTTTGTTTTTTTATTATATGTAAATATTGTTTCCAAGGGGTTGTTCTGGGTTTGTGATCTGTTTTTAGATCTGAATTAACAGGTGTTATGGCGGCCCAGTAGGCTAAGGGGGGAAATAATGGAGGGAAATCCAATGCTGGAAGTTTATAGGGAACTCTGGACAATTACATTACGTGGGTGTCAGTAGCACTGAACCATCAGCTAAGTGCCGTTGAGAAGAGACTATCAACTGAGATATTTTCCAAACGTTCTTCTCTGGAGTCGATTCAGAATTGTATTTCACCGGAGAATCGTATTAGTCAGCGTTTAAGTGATTTGGGTTTGCCTGAGTCAAGTATCGAACTTGACTCTCTTGCAAATATACTTGAGGAAAATAATTCAATAGTCTCGCTGAATACTAGTGCTGACTTAGATGAAAATTGCCAAAGTTCCCCAACGGCCTTAAGTACCCCTATTCGTGATATACACGAATCATCGCCGATATGTAAACAAGTGACAGGGAAAAGGAAAAGAAGAGGAGGGGGGGGCAAAAAGTAAAAGAGCCAAGATTCCCAAGATAATGAAAAAGGGGTCTAAGACCACGGATACGGGGGTTTATACCGGAACTGATAACCCAGTGCAGTTTAATCCCATGATAAAAACAACATTTGCTGCACAGGGTGATGAATCTCTGGTAGGACAGGTTGAACACTTGATTAGATCCCTTCTACTCCCGGTAATTGAACGACTTAGATTGGTCATTGTTAGCCTGGACAAACTGGAAATTGTTGCCAATGATAATTCTAAAATGTTACAATCTTTAGCTAGCGAAACGAGGAAGGGGATAGATTTTACTGCCAACCATAAACAGGTAGACACTAGAGGTGCTCAAATGTAAATGTAACTACCCACTATGTGTAAATCTCCAGCTCAGAAGGGGAAGAAATTAGCTCTACCCAATGATACAAGACCGACCGACTTAGAGGGTTTAAATACATGCAGTGAGACCAATAACGATAAGCAAGGGGCTCCAAATTTATATCAGGAGGTGCGTGCTGAAGCATCAAGATCAGTATTTGGCCATTTGCCCCCTGTAAAAATGGCTTCAGCTATGGGAAAACATTCCACACTAGACTTACCACCCGAAAGTGCGCCTTTGGTAGTAGTTATGGTTAATGTTCCCCCCCTCCGTGCTGGGATAACTGAGGATTATTACCAACTAAAGTCTAAGGTTACACATTGGTTTCTAAAGAATCTGGAGGAGGGCCACGGGGTTGGACGCAATATAATCATGGCACGTAGAGTGGCATGGGTGGGTCGCTCAAGGAAGTCTAGAGAAGGTGACTGTATAGTCATAAATTTTAATAACCCCAATTGCACTGCTCGGATCCTCTGGGAGATAGGGCAACACTCACTATCAAGGGGGCAGGGCATTGACATTTTACACCTAGGGTTCTTTTATAGACCAGGTACTCATGAACCACCCACACCTAGGATTCCCATATCAAGGAATTTTAACAACCAAATTCGCCCTATGGTAGGTCAAGGGAGGAGGTACACACCCCATATGATTCCAATGGGTCCATGGCATATAGGTGATCTATGGAACAGAGGTGGTGTTGAAGTTAGAAATAAATTCAATGTCCTATCAGGGCTAAATGAATGCGATTGCCTTGGTTTTAACCAAGTTGGCAGTAATCTGGAGTATGATTCTAACCCCCTCCTGGATCATCCTTTTAATCATGTATCTATGATAAAGGGTGACTCTAATCCAGTAGTTGTCGATGGTAGCTCTAAAGATTTAGTTGTATCAATGGTACGTTCTGCTGGGGAATTAGTAAATAATGCTTGGGAAGGGGGGGGTCTAGTATCCTGGAATATAGCTGGCTTGCGACACAGACATGAGTCACATGATTGGGTAAATTTCATTAATGGTTTTGATGTGTGTCTTTTTCAAGAAACCTGGACGTGTGAACCTTCTTTTCTCCAGGGGTATCTGAACTATTCAGTTACTGCAATTAAAGGTCAAAAGGGTCGCCCAAAGGGAGGTTTGACAATTTGGGTGAGGCAAAGTCTGTCTCTCCCTATTAAGTTGGTAGATTCAGGCAGTAAGGACATCCAACTTATAAATCTGGATATGGGCACTTTGGGGTGTCTTGACATATATAATGTATATGTTAGGGGTAATAATGGAGGTAAGTCAGAAGTATTAGAGGCTCTTACCTCCTTACTTGAAACTCACTCCCTCGACAATAACGTTATAATAGCTGGTGATTTTAATCGCATGTCGAACCCCTGGATATTTGCGATGACTTTGTTGGAGCGGAAGAGGCTAGGCATTGGGGGGTCCCCAGACTAGACTTAGAGCCTATTAGACGGTGGTCTGAGGACGTTATTTGCTTAGATGCGATTTGTCTCGAAAAGGGCCTTAGGGCACTGAATGGGAGAACAAAGAGTGACAGGGGGGGGGCTTGTACTTTTGACAATGGGCGAAGTAAGAGCAGGATAGACTATGTACTGTGTAGCCTGAAGCTATGGAAGCAAGTTTCTGACATGGAAGTTAAGCATAGGCTCGAAAGCGACCACGATCCCTTGTGTGTAGTGCACAAATGGTGGTCAACCCTGAATGGGAAGCCAAACGTAGAGTGGTAAGGTCTCCCCATCCCTGTTCCTACTAATGATATGCGTCGGCTGAAATGGCCTTGTGTATTGGCTAACCAACAGTCTATGGACAGCATCAATATAGAGGTAGATGGAGCGATAAAAGCATTGGAACAGGCTACTACAGTCACGCCAGGGTCAAGCGAAGCTACAGTTGTCCATGATAACCTTTTTTCTGCTATTAAATCCCACTTCCAGAAACCAGTTAGGGAAACCAATAGGGCACCAACTAGGCCTGCAAAGTGGTATAATGCACAGTGTAGGGACGCTAGGCTTGCTCAGGGCACTGCTATTAAAACTAGGGAAAAGACTGCTATTCGTAGTGCCAGAAAGAACTATAAAGATAGTATAGCTACTGCAAAAAAGTTGTGGGATGAGCTGCATTGGAGTGAGCTAAAGGAAGCATGTAGTACTAAAGATTCCAGGCTTTTCTGGAACATTGTTAAATGGGGAAAAGGAGGCGAACCTGACTGTCCTGATAATAATGTCCCGGAGGAGGATTGGGTCAATTATTTTAAGCCACAATATGCTGAAGCTATACCTAGCAGGGAGATGGATGGGTTCAAGGCTGTGTTTCCCAAAGCAAATTTTTTCAGCCATAGTGAGGTGTTAATGGCACTTAGTAAAGTGTCTAGGGGCAGAGCACCAGGTCTGGACGGGGTCCCGGCGGACCTTTTTATTAATGAAATGGAAGGCTGGGGCAAATATATTTTTCTTCTGTCTAATGCTGTTTCCCGGGGTGCATTAGTACCGTCTTCCTGGAAGGGTGCAATTATCATCCCAATTTACAAGAAAGGAGACCGGGGCTTGCCGGGTAACTACAGACCCATAAGCTTGATAGCTACCATACAAAAGGTGGTGGGGAGGATGGTGGTTAACAAACTTATGGACTGGGTTGATGAGCACAACGCATTATCCCCTTATCAGGCTGGGTTTCGGAAGGGCACAAGCACGGTGGACCAGGTGTTCCGCTTTACTTTGCTACGGTGGCGAACGGTGGTGCTAGGGGAGGGCAGCCTGTATGCAGCTTTTGTTGATTTGCGGGCTGACTTTGACCCGGTCCCTAGGACTAAGCTGTGGTTGGTATTGAGGAGCCTGGGACTACCTGAGGAACTACTATCCCTGGTCATGAGGTTGCACGAGACGAATTTTGCTAAAATCCAGTGGGGTAGGCAGGGGGGGAGATTACTGATGACTTCCCGGTCGAACGGGGTGTTCGGCAAGGGTGTGCAATGGCCCCCTTGCTTTTTTCATTATTTATTAACGGGGTAATTGCAAGAATGTTATCTGTTAATGTTGATGCACCCTCGTTGGCGGGCATTAAGGTACCGCTTTTAATGTTCGCAGATGACACCCTGATTTTATCAAAGACCCCGAGTGGCCTACAACGTGCCCTCTATATTTTTGATGAATTTTGTGGGGAGCATCGTTTAGAAGTCAATGTAGCAAAAACTAAACTAATGACTTTTAACCCCCACCGTAATTTTCGGTCCAGGGTGTTTATGAAGCAACGTCCGTTAGAGGTAGCTAGAGCCTTTACTTATCTTGGTATCTATGTAACTGATGATCTAAGATGGTCCCAGCATATCGATCTTGCGATATTAAGGCATAGGCAAATAGTGGGAGCCCTTGGGGCTGAGCATAGAAAATCAAAGTCCAAACCAATAGCGCCAGCTCTAAAGGTATATGAGGCAAAAGCCCTGGGATCAGCATTATATGGGGCAGAGCTGTGGGGATTCGGGAAGCTCCTCTGTATGCAGAAGTCCGAAAGAAGTTTTTTAGGACAATTACGGGTCTTCCTAAAAGCACCCCCTTGTTCCCCCTCAGATATGATTTGGGCAGAAAGGCCGTAGGTGATCTGGCGAGGCTTCGCCCGATTCTATATTGGAGGCGGCTCTGGACTACTCCAGAGCTCAAACACTATGCCGAGGGCTTCCTAGCAATGATTGAAGCTGATGTGTTTCAGAGGATAAAATGGCTAAAGGATCTTCGAACCTTGTTGTGTGTGCTTGGCCTTCAATTCCTTTGGGACAATCCGCTAGGAGTCGCTTTTCCCAGTAAAAAAACAATTAAGGAGCTTTATATGGATTATGTGGCTAAGCGGGATTGGAGAAATACCGATGCGGAATCTATGGCAGGTCGATATCTGGAAGCTAAATCCTTCCCTGCCATAGAATTGTATTGGGACAACATAACCAAGCCAGGGGATAGGAAACTTCTCTTTCAGATGAGGATAGGAGCCCTTCCCCTTAGGTCCCTAACTGGCAGGTGGAGGGGATCATCTAACACCACCTGTCCTGTCTGTGGAACCACAAAAGAAACTATTGGGCACTTTCTATTCTCTTGTAGGGCCTAACACCTGCCAGTAAGAGTTTAGGCACCTCTAGTAGTTCAGTAGCACAGAAAATTATCTGTACTAGCTCCTGCCTGCCATTAGCTATAGCAACAGCTAAATATTTGGTGTGGGCATGGGTTATCAGGCAGAAAGCTATAGTCGAGGGACCACCCATATAGGGATTGTTGTATTTGCACATATTTGATCAACTGTGGAAATTTTTGCTAACCTGTAAATTGTTTTTTATTGACATTTTATGCATTCTAATTGATTTCCTTGGAGGCGCCTATTTAATGATCTTTTAAATGTATGTATGTAATGTGCTTTTATGAGAATTACTCGAATAAAGCCTCTTGAATTGAATTGACTAATAATATTACTATTGTGCCCAGGGCTGGGACTGGAATGTATTTTCTAAGTAGAAGCATTCCAAACAGACTGAGCCTTTTTTGAATTACTGCCGGCAACCCTGCCTAATGCACTGAGGTGATCACTGCTGGTAATCTTGCATACAGTGGCAATTTATGTAGTCTTGTCTGATTTGGTAATTTTTTAAACACTAATAATAGTAGATTTGGGAGGATTTTATTTGGACATAAGTAGCTCCTATTACACAAAGGGTTGGAGACCATTGCTCTACCATCTATACAGTCCTCAGAATTGGGTTGATGCTCATATGTGACCAGGGTGGCTCCTCCACTATGGCGGAGGAGCGTTGCCCCACTGTGTTTAAGCAGTGAGAAACATAAAATGACAATAACTTAGAGTTATTGCCATTTTATGTTTCGTGTCCTGCTGCTTTACGGCGGGCAAATGGGCGGGGCTGCTCTGCTCTCCGAGCAGGGCAGGGGAGGAGTGGTTTGCCCACTCCTAAGTGCACAGTGACTATTTGGCCGGCCCTCTCGGGCCGCCCAAACCAGTCATGCGAACTTCCCTGTTCTCCATGCAGGCTGCATTACTGCCTGCATGGAGAACATGCCCACCCCTCCAGCCCCTGGCTGAGCGCCATTTCACGGCGCTCCGACCAATCACAAAGTTACAATATAGCGTTGTGATTGACTTAGGGGAGGGAGCCTGGCAGCCTGCTTCCTGTTCCCTTTGTCGGAGGCAGGAGAGCAGGAGCAGAGTAGATGTGGGATCTGGTATCGGGGTAAGATACCCAGTGTGCCAAAGCGACAGTGGTTTCAGAAACACCCAGTGGACAGATCTTTGGACCAGAACAAATCACTCCCCAGCCTCAGGAAGAATGCAATCAAAAGAACAAGAGATAAGTAGCAACGGACAAAACAACTTAAACGCCACCAAACAATTAAGAGAAATATTTAAAAAAACTAAAAATGGAGGTGGCAGCGGGACCAAACGAGCTCCCCAACGCACTTTTCAAGCAAGCTCCAGATTTTTGGGAAGACCATCTTACGCCCCTCTTTGACTACATCTATAGCCAGAATAAGGTCCCCAATTCCTGATTGATATCCTTGATCGATGTGGAGGCTAACCTATATGCATCATGTCTCCTAATTCATCTTCAAGAGTGGATAGACGAAAAGAACATAATTCCAAAGTGTCAAACAGGCATCCGGCCTAGAATGGGAAAAACCACAAATCTGGCAATTCTGGCACTCTTAATAGAAAAAGCAGCAAAAAGGAAAACTCAACTATATGCGTGCTTTATCGACCTGAAATCAGCGTTCGATAGAGTAACCAGAAACCAACTTTGGGAAAAACTAAAAACATGGGGGTTACTGAGGAAATTACTGGAAGCAATGATCACTCTATATAACGGCCTAAAAAAAGGCTGCGTCCTGGCTCCAAGCCTATTCAATTTGATTCTCGCAGACATAGCTAAACACATGCAATCCGCCAAGTGTCACCCGCCAAATT
Organism: Lissotriton helveticus; assembly: GCF_964261635.1. Classification (NCBI taxonomy): domain Eukaryota; kingdom Metazoa; phylum Chordata; class Amphibia; order Caudata; family Salamandridae; genus Lissotriton; species Lissotriton helveticus. Next base: position 1,853,105,342 of record NC_136067.1, on the reverse strand, counting down.
TGGCCAAAGAACAAATTCCCTTTTTATAGTACGCCAACAACATCGTGGTGTTGAGTCAAAGTCCAATTGGCCTGCAACGAGCAATTAGCAACCTAGAAATGTACCTGGACCAGGAAAACCTTGAGTTGAACAAAAAGAAAACCAAGGTGGTACGCCAAAGCAGGAGAAGCGTCTGCTGTGTTCTCCAACGCTACTGGAGTAGCTTGTACCCTGTGCTCTTGCCGATTTTAATTCTTTTAAGGACCTCGTTGCTTCTGTGGCCGCAGAGGAGGGAGAGGCGCCGGCCCCGGGACTGCGAGGACCAGCATTCACCACCTACAGCTGGTCCTCTTCCCGTGAGTGCCGCGCCCCCTCCCAGTGCCACGCCCTGCTGATCACCAGTAACTACTTGCGGCCCCCGCTTCGCGGGCGCCGCTCGCAAAGCAGGAGAAGCGTCTGCTGTGTTCTCCAACGCTACTGGAGTAGCTTGTACCCTGTGCTCTTGCCGATTTTAATTCTTTTAAGGACCTCGTTGCTTCTGTGGCCGCAGAGGAGGGAGAGGCGCCGGCCCCGGGACTGCGAGGACCAGCATTCACCACCTACAGCTGGTCCTCTTCCCGTGAGTGCCGCGCCCCCTCCCAGTGCCACGCCCTGCTGATCACCAGTAACTACTCGCGGCCCCCGCTTCGCGGGAGCCGCTCGCAAAGCAGGAGAAGCGTCTGCTGTGTTCTCCAACGCTACTGGAGTAGCTTGTACCCTGTGCTCTTGCCGATTTTAATTCTTTTAAGGACCTCGTTGCTTCTGTGGCCGCAGAGGAGGGAGAGGCGCCGGCCCCGGGACTGCGAGGACCAGCATTCACCACCTACAGCTGGTCCTCTTCCCGTGAGTGCCGCGCCCCCTCCCAGTGCCACGCCCTGCTGATCACCAGTAACTACTCGCGGCCCCCGCTTCGCGGGTGCCGCTCGCAAAGCAGGAGAAGCGTCTGCTGTGTTCTCCAACGCTACTGGAGTAGCTTGTACCCTGTGCTCTTGCCGATTTTAATTCTTTTAAGGACCTCGTTGCTTCTGTGGCCGCAGAGGAGGGAGAGGCGCCGGCCCCGGGACTGCGAGGACCAGCATTCACCACCTACAGCTGGTCCTCTTCCCGTGAGTGCCGCGCCCCCTCCCAGTGCCACGCCCTGCTGATCACCAGTAACTACTCGCGGCCCCCGCTTCGCGGGTGCCGCTCGCAAAGCAGGAGAAGCGTCTGCTGTGTTCTCCAACGCTACTGGAGTAGCTTGTACCCTGTGCTCTTGCCGATTTTAATTCTTTTAAGGACCTCGTTGCTTCTGTGGCCGCAGAGGAGGGAGAGGCGCCGGCCCCGGGACTGCGAGGACCAGCATTCACCACCTACAGCTGGTCCTCTTCCCGTGAGTGCCGCGCCCCCTCCCAGTGCCACGCCCTGCTGATCACCAATAACTACTCGCGGCCCCCGCTTCGCGGGTGCCGCTCGCAAAGCAGGAGAAGCGTCTGCTGTGTTCTCCAACGCTACTGGAGTAGCTTGTACCCTGTGCTCTTGCCGATTTTAATTCTTTTAAGGACCTCGTTGCTTCTGTGGCCGCAGAGGAGGGAGAGGCGCCGGCCCCGGGACTGCGAGGACCAGCATTCACCACCTACAGCTGGTCCTCTTCCCGTGAGTGCCGCGCCCCCTCCCAGTGCCACGCCCTGCTGATCACCAGTAACTACTCGCGGCCCCCGCTTCGCGGGAGCCGCTCGCAAAGCAGGAGAAGCGTCTGCTGTGTTCTCCAACGCTACTGGAGTAGCTTGTACCCTGTGCTCTTGCCGATTTTAATTCTTTTAAGGACCTCGTTGCTTCTGTGGCCGCAGAGGAGGGAGAGGCGCCGGCCCCGGGACTGCGAGGACCAGCATTCACCACCTACAGCTGGTCCTCTTCCCGTGAGTGCCGCGCCCCCTCCCAGTGACACGCCCTCCCTACCCACGCAGTAATATAACTCCCACCTCTCACGCGTATCGCGGGACGCGCGCGGGTCGTAGCCCGGGGCGAAGCCCGGGCAAAGGGCGGGCCGTCTGAGGCCGTCCGAGGACGGACCAGGACGGGACGGGCCACCCCACTAACCTCCTGCTCCCGGTAAGCTTGATCGTTAATATACCTATTGCCCTATCAGTGTAACATACTCACCCTAATTTAATTGAAATAGTCGTAGCTAAAATCATGGGTATAAAAAAATTACGATCCAGGACTATATTTATGAAACGTATGGGTACGGAGGATGCTGTTCGAAAATCAACCGATAAGTCGATACAACAGGGTCGCATCACAAGGACCCCGGCGATCACTGAATATTTTTCTTCTTTGACATCTAAAGAAGAAATTGAAATCGACAAGAAATTACACCAGGAAGATGAAATATTAAATTCACTATTGGATACAGAGTCAGAAGCACAAGTATTATCCAAATTTGGCCCAGCTCCAATACTGAACTTAAGTGACACTGTCTTTGACAAACAGCAAAAGCCCGTTAATAATTCCAACAACTCAAAAACCCAGGGTCATGAGGAAAATCACTTAATATCGTCAACTCCAAAAAAATGCCCAGGAAATACTAGCGATCTAGAAGATCTTTGTGCAAATAATTCTAAGATAATACAAAACCAACAAGAGACAAAAATATCTAACAGCTGCCTTTTTCAAGAAAACTTAACGAATCCACAAACTCACGTATCGTCGATAGATCCTTTTCTCATAAATACCAATTACACAGCTAATATAGCTACACCAATGTCTAAAGCTTTGATTTCCCTACATGATATATTAGAGTCGGTTCTTTCTTTTCTAGGGAACATACTAGAAAACTCTGACCAAACATTGGACGTACAAATCGGAATCCTTAAGCATTTGGTTGAGGAAAAAAAGAAACGGAAAGAACCCCATGAAATAGGGGAAAACCCAATGAAGTATAAGGTTAATGACCAAAGGAATTTTATAAGCCACAAAAATGTTGCCAAAGATTTAGGAAAAAACGACTGTGGCACACAAACATCGGTAGTCCCGAAACAAAAAAAGGACAAGTTAATACGACAACATGAAACACCGATATTCTCCCTGAAAAGACTCTTCAAAGAAAAACCAATTGAAGATAAACATTATCCAATGTTCACAAAGTTAACGAATTTGGATACACCGAAGGAAGAAGACATGGGTGAATCCAGCAAAAAAGCGACTTCAAAGTCAGATAAAATGTCGGGAAAGGGAAAAGTAGGACAAACAAATAAATCTATAATTACTGATAGAGCAGAAGGAAAAGGGAAAAGGAAAAGGAAGAGACCAATAAGACGTATACACAGGAAAAATAATTGCAAGCTAAAATTCCAAAAGTTTATAACTCCTAATAACATCCAAGAAGCACCTGAAATTGAACCACCTAAGTCTGGAGCCATGGTTAATATGGAAACTAGTCCAAAAAAAAGAGAAGAAAAATTGAAATATCTAGATCCTGCAGCTAAGGCCTTTGTCCCGCAAAATGTCCCTGAAACATTACAACTCCAAAGTATGTCCAAAAATGAGAACAAAGGAGAAAATCAACAAGGAGCAGGAACACCACACTCTAGAACACTTCAATTGGAAGAACTCTTCCCAACGGATTTATCACCATTAAATAGAGGAAGAATTATTAATCTACTACATCATATTAAACCCCTGAAATCGATGACTAGCAATGAGATTGATTTAGTAACCTTTCCACAAAAAGATAACAACAAAATAGCTATAGTAACCTTCTGGTCAAATGTTATACCTGGAATCATAATCAGTGAAAAGGAAACACTACATAAACATGGCTACGATGTATATCCAAAAAGGAATCTTAAAGATAATAGGTTTCCTCCTGGTTATGACGATCAAATTTGGAAAATCTCCAATTCGTACCCCAAAAATTCATTGGGAGAAACACATGTGACCCAAGTAACGCATTCAGGAACCAATTATCCTGGGAAAAACTTTTTGAAGGTAAAACTAGAAAATGGCGAAAGGCTAGTTTGGCAACAAGATATAAAGGGAAAGGAATATAGAGAAAGCACTGAATCCTGGTCATGGGTATCTGAGAATTTGAACAGTAACAAATGTACATCATACTTGGGACAACCTGTTTAGCAATGGTCTTAAAATTCTATCATGGAATATAGCGGGGGTAACGAAAATCAAACTAACTGAAGCTGTAAATAATCTCCCGGACCTCATAATGCTACAGGAAACCTGGGAAACGCAATCGTTTTCGCAAAATAGTTACTATGTATACGATATCCCCGCTATAGCATCCATTCGTGGCCATGCAAAGGGTGGCCTGGCCATATTACTGAAAGAGGACTATATGTGGGCCCAGGAAATCATCCAGACCAACTCACAAAATCTGCAATGCCTAAAAATCCATTTAAAAACAAATGAGGAAGCAACGAAACAATCATTTCTGCTATTTAATATATACGCCCCTCCGGGCAAGATCTATGATAATATTTTCTTAGTAATCATGGAATCTATCACCCAAATTATTGAAGATCAATTATGCATTCCATATTTATTAGCAGGTGATTTAAATGGCAAAATCTCGAATGCAGAAATTGGATAATGGATGTTACTTTATGATGACATTCTTGCTGAGTCTTTAGTCCCACAATTCCCTAAGGGATCAAAATGTGACAAAAGAGGAAAGTTATTATTATCAACACTTCCTACAATAAGAGGTGTAATTCTGAATGGAAATACAGAAGGAGATATTCCCGCTTCAAAAACTAGACAGGGCAATGGAAATCCATCTATTATCGACTATATTATTTGTGATATGAATTTAAAAGAAAGTGTTACCCACTTAAAAATTCAGTCAAGCAAAGAGAGTGACCATGCTTTGCTAATCTTAAAAACAGAATGGAGGACTCAACCAGCTACCAGTAGGCAGCTAACATTTTATAGAAGTACTGTTGTGATAAATAGTGCCCAAAGAAGAATCTTTTGGAGCTCGAAAGTATTGGACAGAATATCGAAGGTGATCGAACAGAAAGATCTCCTAACAGAAATTACCTTGGATGATCCAATAGAAAATTTCGAGTTCACTACCAATAAGCTAAAAAATCTATTAATGGACAAATTGCAATGCGCTCCTAAAGGTGTGAATAATGAGATTAAAAATCGTAACAAAAATAATACACAAAATACCCAATTAAATGTAATTAAGAAAAAGTTGAATAGATTAGTACGTTCTCAATATTTGAACAACTCTATGTCAACTAAGAAGGAAATAAATAAACTAAAAAATAAACTTAGAAGGAAAAAGCAAAAAATAAAGAACGAAAATCAAGACAGGAATTGGGTGGATATACAAGAAGCGGCAAAAGACATGAATTCTCGGAAGTACTGGTCACTTGTAGCAAAACTAACTGGTACAAAAAAAAGGTTACAAGCTATACCCGTTACTCCAAAGGACTGGGAATCCTACTTAATGGACTTATATAAAGCAAACCAGGGTAATTTTGTGGGGAATAGCACAGAACAATGTAGTGATGACGTTGACCCATACGTATATAGAGTTACAACGATCTCAGTGGAACGGAATATAAGAAAAGCTAGGAAAACAGCAGCCTCTGGACCAGACCAGCTCCCAATAAAGATCTACCAGGCGAATATAATGGAATGGAGTAAATTGTTGGCAAATTTATTCAATCATATTTTCAACACTGGACAGATTCCTATATCCTGGCAGGGAAGTATCACCATCCCAATATATAAAAAGGGCAGCAGGACAATGGCAGGAAACTATCGCCAAATTGCTTTAATGGATGCTGCTGGAAAAATATTCGCAGCGGAGGTATTACAAAGATTAAAAGAATGGGCTTTCACATTAAAAAAAATCCCTATGTTTCAAGCTGGCTTTCGGCCAAAACACTCAGTAACGGACAACATCGCTATAATACAAACAATAATAGATAAATATGTAACTGGTAAATCCCAGGCGGTGTATGCGGTGTTCGTAGACTACTCAACAGCATTCGATCGAGTAGATCGCCCTACTCTATGGTCTAAACTTAAGGAACTTGGCATCCCAGACTTACTGCTCCGAACAATAGTGAACCTCCACACTGATACATGGAGTCAGGTCCAAATGGGAGGCGAACAAGGATTAACAGAAAGGATAAAAACATCTAACGGCCTAAAGCAAGGATGTCTCTTAGCTCCATTATTATTTTCCCTATACCTCAGCGATTTACCTAAACAATTATCTCAAGGTTCTAATCTGTCCCCTAAAATTGCTAAACAAAATATACAAGTGCTACTATATGCCGATGATATCGTGATGTTCGATCTTACTCCTTATGGTCTGCAACAATCTTTGGACATCCTCCATGACTACTCTAAAACTAACTTCTTAGTTCCCAATTTAAACAAAACAAAAATTGTGGTTTTCTCAAAGAAGAAATCTATTGTTAAATATAGATGGAGTATAGGCGGAAAGGAGATAGAAACAGTCAACGAATATCCATACTTAGGCAGGATCCTCACAAAAAATAACTCTAATCAAAGCCATATAGAAAATCTGAAGAGGAAGTCTGAGGTGCATACTGAGGCCCTCCTAAGGCTATATCGGACAACTGGGAATCGGCATTTCTCCTCTTTAATAAAAATATATAAAACAAAAATTCCCCCTGTTTTGTCATACGCAACAGAATACATTCCAATGGCACAGTGGTCCTACATGGATCGTAAGGAGGGAAAAATTCTAAAAAGGATAATGAAAGTTTCCGACTCTACACCAGTCCAAGCACTACGTATGGAACTTTCGATCACGAGCTCATATGCCACGGCGGTAGCAAATGTAATAAGATGGAGTTACAATCTACTCCATGCAGAAGAAGGGACATTAAGATATCTGCTGGGCCAGGAAATGTTGGAGGATGCATCTAAAAATCAAACTTTTTCAAAAAATATGAAAATTATTTTACAAATGGCAGAGATTACCCCGGAAATGCTGAAAGGCTGGTCAAACGCTCAAATGAAACTTTTCTTAAAATGCTTCACCCCGAAGCTAAGCTATCAACTAGACTACCAACATTGTAAAAAACTGCCAATGTACAAATCTTATGTAAACTCCCTGGAATATAAACAAAAACGACTATATATTGGGTTTTCATTGCCACACGGCCCAAGGAGGATGATAACTTTGTTAAGACTGGGTATTTTACCTGTATTATCTTATACCGTAAAATGGCAGCCAGGGGGATCCTCGATTTGTCCCTTGTGTGAGGGGGGAGACCAAACCTTAGAGCATCTGTTGTATGTATGCCCCAGTTCCACGGTAACTACTGCTCGGAAAAGATACCTCGCTCCCATTTATCGATCTTGCAGAATTACTCGAGTGAGTGAATTAATGGATCTGTGTAAACAGCCTCCAAATGAAGTTGTTTGCTATAATTTTTATAAATTTTTCAAAACTTTTTTAAAATTATATTGATTGATATGTGAAGTTATGTTTTATTTTCCTTTTGAATGTTGTAAATGTATATTTGTGGTCCTCTGATGAGTACCTCTACAAATAAAAACTTTTGACTTTGTACGCCTAGTGGACCCCAAAAAAATCTAAGTTTAAATGGTAAGTTAAAGGGGTGCTAGTTGAAGAGCAAGCATCTTACAAATATCATGGTATAAAACTGGGGAGGGGAACTTCCCTTAAGGAACACAAAATGGACTTAAGAGCTAAAGCCCAATTGTTAATCTTCACCTACAGACTACTGAATAAAAAACCGGGCTGCCCGGCCCAAAACCACCTTTTAAAAGTGATGGCACCTCAAACCCTACCCACCCTGTCATATGGTCTACAGACATGGTGTGGAAAGAATGCTGAATTATTAAACGAGCTACAGACAAAGGTCTATAAGGCCGTTTTTAATCTCCCTAAGTCCGCATCCACCGCACTGGTATGGCTGGAATTGGACCTCCAGAATCAGAAATTCTGGGGCATGAATTCCTTTGCGAAGCTGTGCCATAAATTTAGATCATCCGAGCCCGGCACATTGAACAGTTTATGCTGGGAGGAGATCAAAGGCCAGATGGATCAAGAAACATCTAATACATGGGAGCCTATTTAAGAAAATCCTTGACCGACCTCGATATCAAACCAGCATTGGACAGCAGGGTAGATCAGGTGAACTTTAACAAATCCAGCAACGATTCGGTAAAGAAAAAATCTCACAAAAAAAAATTGTCCAAGCAATGTCACGCATGGAAAGTGATTAATTCCTACACTCATATAAAGCCTCAAGCTTATCTATCAGCGCATTTCAGCATTGAGATAAAAAAGAGCTTTATTCATCATCACTTAAGAATGCATGACTCAAAGGACTTAAAGCCATAGTGGAAAAGTAAAGACCAAGCAGCACACTGTTGATTATGTGGCTACGCTAACGAAACAATAACTCATTTGTTATGCGCATTCCCTGCAGTCAAGGATTTCAGGAAACTGCTTTTAAAATAAATTTTTAATGAGTCGAACAACCGTACATGCAGGCAAGCTGTGATAAGCTGGATGGAAGGTTCCTCAATCATTTTGTCCTGCCGGGGCGAAAAATATTTTGCGGAATTAAGGAAACTTATGCGGCAAGCAGACTCAGAGAAAAACGGAAAGAAAGAATAGCTTCAGGAACGGGGAATGGCCCAAATTCTGTTGCACTTTATACATTCACACAAGCAAGGGTCCCAGGCACAATTTTTAAACTGGATAAAACTTACAGCAGGATCTTGAAGTATGACCAATATTTTTATTAACTTCCAAACGCACTGAACTTCCTGTTTTAAAGTTTTCAAATACAGATAGACATAAGTATCATTGTGGTAGCTTACACTTTACAGGACCAATTCTTCTAGGCACTTCAGCACTTTAAATAAATGGCTTGAGTCACTGCAACACCTTCAGATTAACTGTGCCAACTAAGCTCCACTAAGAAGCGAATGCCGCTGGCTGCTTTTCAAGAATTCTTATAAGGCTATAGGGCACTCAGAAAGACATCCGTGTCTGTTCAGGACGCGCTAATATGATACTTGAAGAACTCAGAAGAACTCCCGCCTGCGGTACAGCAGTCCGCACTTTAGCCCAAGACTCATTTGTGTATCACATTTTATACTGTTGGTATTTTATTAATCATATGTTGTCTGGCACTGCCTCGTGAACATTGATTGTTATGGTTCACTGACTATGTTCATTGAGCATTTCCTGATATTTTATCTTTTTGTAAATCGTAATGATTTTAAGTAATCACACAATAAACTTTGAACACTCCTTTATAGGACTACAAGCGCACTTTAAAAGTGAAACCTGTAGAAAATTAATATTACCATCTTCCATTGCTCAATTTTAGCCTGTGGTTGCCAATGGAGCCAACTGGCACTCATTTTTGGGGACAGGGACTTCTTTTCCCTCTTCAGACACTTACTGGGAGCAATAGAGAGAAAACATAGGTAGAGGAAACAAAAAGGAAGAAACAAACAGACATTCTGTACAAAGGAAGATAGCAGAAACATCCAGGAGTAAAATGAAGGGATAGGGAGTGTATAGTAGTGGATTAAAGAGGCATGAAGTGGATTCAAGACTACACAGCCTTGGTATTTGGGGCACCAACATTTGATATCACTGCCTGCAATGCGTTAGGCACCGGAAGTCATTCTTTTACAAACTAAGCACTGCTATGTCCCTACAGTGACAAGTCCCAAAATGCTTTTTTTACTGTGTCAGAGCTAGCTGTAACCAGGGTGCAATTTAAAATACTAATACTGTATCTCGGGAATGGTACCAGCTAGAATAATAATGAAACAACTATTTGAAATAGTTATTAGAAATCCAATTCAATGTTTAAGTTGTATGTTTAATAAATATTGTGGAAAAGTAACTTTTAGAAATGTACCATTCACCAGCCTGCACTGTCAGACAGCTAAATATCATTCGCCTCTGCTAGCTCGCAGCATGTGCTCAACCTTGAATAGTTGTGAAAGAGGTGAATTGCCTCATGGTAGGAAACAATAGGCCTGCATGGGCAGAGATGACTTCTCTGAAGTCCACAGAATATGCACGGTGGGGGTTGTGGGCTTCCTTTTTGACACTACAGAATCCTGCTAAACAGGTCTGCTAGTCCACTTTTAATACTTGGGGCACACTTGAAAGAGGGATAACTGGATGCCAAGGCAATTCTTGTGCATCCCCTGCCTAGTTGCTGAAGACCCAGGTTTTGTCTTACCTGGTTTCTGTCTCTGGGTTTGTTGTGGGTACAGTGCCTGCCTCACACTGGATTTTATTGTTAGATGTGTGAGGACACTAGAATTACCACAGTACACTCACCACACACACATCCCACCATCAGATTGCATGTTTAGTTTGACAGAAGACTTTTGCATTCTTGGATTTTCCCCGGGCCTACTTCCAGCAAAGCAAACAGAACTACTTCAAATGTTGGTAGGTCAGGGCTGGGAGCTTTTGCCCTAAATGTTAGGGAGTGACTGGAAGTCTCCCCCACCCACTAGTTTATGCCAGTCATTAATGTGACAACTCCAGACACCAACTCCAAACACTTTCTGCACCTGCAGAAGATTAGAAGAGGACCTACGTGGAGCCCTGAATGGGTGGACCTGCTCCTACTTATACCAAGCACAAACATGTGGACTGAAAGAGTCTGTTGGCTGACCATCTGCATGGCTATAGAGAGAAAACAAGCAGCGAGAGGCCTTTTACTGGAAGTACCCAGCTGACCAGTGGCACTGGACCTGGCTCAGACCTTGGCCTTGACATCTGCCTGCCTGTTAGTGTATGTGTTTCTCCTGAGGTCCTTGGGGCCTTAGAATTATCCTCCTGTTGTTGATCGGGACTTAAGAGACTAAGATAGAAGGTACCATCCTTGACCCGGAGGGACCTGATTGGTGTATCAGACCAGCACTTTTTTCACGGTCAGCCCAAAACTGACCGTGAAACTGACTGCATAGAAACCTGGAACTTAAATGTCACCTGTGGACTGTAGCACTCATTTTGCCATCCAATAGTATCACCAGAAAAAATTATGTCAGGTCTACCATTGTAGCCTCACTGCTGAAAATTAAGGGCCAGATTACGAGTTTGGCAGATGGGGTAATCCACAAACCGGACAAATATCCTGTGCGCATATTACAAGTTACATTGGATAAAATGGAATTCTAATATGGTGACCAGGATATCTGTCACATTTGTAATGGAGTAACCCTGTCCTCCAAATACATAACCAAGCCCTACGTTTGCAGAGTAACCTGTTAAAACAACCCTTTTATACAGGTAAAAACACATCTTTCAATTAGTAGTAAGTCACTCCTTTATAGGACTAGAAGCCCACTTCAAGGGGCCGATTCCGATCTGCGTCGGAAATCAATCCGACTAAGCCGGATCCGGGGTGTTTTACGACCGATCCATACTCCTGCAGTCCAACCGAGCGAGTACGATGCGGTCGTATGCTGTCGGACTCGGTTCGGTAGGACTCCCATTGAAGTCAATGCGAGCCAGTCGTACAACGCGTACATGGGCTCCCATTGACTGAATGGGTATGTTGCGGACAAGTGTGCCCCCTACAGTGGGTACGCATCGGTGCCATCTGCACCGTACATATCTGTGTTGGGGAGACTCATGGGTCTCCCACTGTGTCCGAGTCGTAAGGCTGCGGGTAACAGGGGGTCCGATGCGGATCCCCCAAGGTCCATCTTCGGGAGCTATTGCGAGCCGGAGGCTCCGACTCAATCAGGCTGTCCGAACCGAGCATCGTACTAGCTCGGTCGTGAATCGTCTCCATTGCGCACCACGGTTTGCTTGCGAGCGAGTCGTATGGAGCGATTCGGACCCGGAAACGATTCGGACGGCCATTTCACGCTTGTTCGCATCGTACTTAGGCGTCCGGACCCGTGTACGAACGGACGGAAATTCAGCCTCCGAATCGGGTCCGCTACTGCCGACCCTAATTCGGTGCCCTTCCAGCCGAGATCGGAATTGGCCCCTTAAAGTGAAACATGTAGAAAAATAATATTACCATCTCCCATTGCTTAATGTTAGTCTGTGGTTGCCAGTGGAGCCAACTGACCCTTCTTTTTGGGTACAGGGATTTATCACTTACTGAGAGCAATAGAGAGTAAAACATAGGTAGAGGAAAGAAGAAGGTAAAAACAAACAGACATTCTGTACAAAGGACGCTAGCAGACACATCCAAGAGCAAAATAAAGGGATAGGGAGTGTCTGGTAGTGGATTAAAGAGGCATGAAGTGGATACAGAGCATTGGTATTTGGGACACCAACATTTGAGAGTACTGACTGCAAAGCTTTAGGCACCGGAAGTCATTCTTTTACAAACTAAGCACTGCCATTTCCCCACAGTGACAAGTCCCAAAATGCTATTTTTACTGTGTCAGAGCTAGCTGATACCAGGGTGCAATTTAAAATACTAATACTGTATCTCGGGAATGGTACCAGCTAGAAAAATAAGTAAACAGCTATTTGAAAATAGTTATTAGAAATACAATTCAATGTTAAAGTTCTATGTTTAATAAATATTGAGGAAAAGTAACTTTTAGAAATTTGCCATTCACCAGCCTCAACTGTCAGAAGACTAAATATCATAAGCCTCTGCTAGCTCTCAGCATGTGCTGAACCTTGAATAGGTGTGGAAGAGGTGAATTGCCTCACAAGAGGAAACAATAGGCCTGCATGGGCAGAGATGACTTCTCTGAAGTCCACAGAATATGCAAGGTGGGGGTTGTGGGCTTCCTTTTTGACACTACAGAATCCTGCTAAACAGGTCTGCTAGTCCACTTTTAATACTTGGGGCACACTTGAAAGAGGGAGAACTGGATGCCAAGGCAATTCTTGTGGATCCCCTGTCTAGTTGCTGAAGACCCAGCTTTTTTCTTACCTGATTTATGTCTCTGGGTTTGTTGTGGGTACAGTGCCTGCCTCAAACTGAATTTTAGTGTTAGATGTGTGAGGACACTAGAATTACCACAGTACACTCACCACACACACATCTCACACTCAGATCGCAGTTTTAGTGTGGTAGAAGACTTTTACATTCTTGGATTTTCCCTGCCACATTGCATTTTTGGCCTATTTCCAGTAAAGCAAACAGAACTACTTCAAATGTTGGTAGGTCAGGGCTGGGAGCTTTTGCCCTAAATGTTAGGGAGTGACTGGAAGTCTCCCCCACCCACTAGTTTGTGCCAGGCCTTAATGTGACATCTCCAGACACCAACTTCAAACACTTTCTGGACCTGCAGATTAGATTAGGACGTAAGTGGAGACCTGAATGGGTGGACCTGCTCCTTCTTGTACCAAGCACACACATTTGGACTGAAAGAATCTGTTGGCTGACTATCTGCATGGCTACGGAGAGAACGCATGCAGCAAGAGGCCTTTTCCTGGAAGTACCCAGCTGACCAGTGGCACTGGACCTAGCTTGGACCCTGGTCTTGACCTCTGCCTGCCTGTTAGTGTATGTGTTTCTCCTGAGGTCCTTGGGGTCTTAGAAGTATACTCCTGCTTTTGATCGAGACTCAAGAGACTAAGATAGAAGGTAAAATCTTTGACCCAGAGGGACCTGATTGGTATATCAGACCAGCGCTTCTTCACGGTCTGCCCGAAACTGAGCCTTAATCCTGTTCTACTGTGACCATAGACAATCTTTGGCAATTTTGCTCTTTGGAGTTATTTGTCCATAAATCTTTAAAATCTCACATCTTCAGTTCCACCTTTTTTGTCATTTTGGTGTCATTTTTCTGCATTAAATTTTACTCTACTTTTTAATTTGGTTTTGGGATATTTATTTTGTGATTTTTTAAAAACGTTATTACTATTTTCTTACTGCATAAATATTTTACATATAGCCCCTATGTTAAGCCTGTCTGCTCTGTGTCATAGCTACCTGGCAGTTACTTAGTGACTTTGAGGGTTAATCCAGACAAGGGCTGTGATTATTGCTTGAGGTTTGTAGTCACCGACTCCGAATAATATCCATTTTTCTTTCAGGTAGCTAGACTGGAAGTTAAATGTGAGGGCATAGCTTGTCTTAAGAAACCAGCAAAGGCACTGGTTATGAAAAAAAAAGAATCTCACTTCACATTTTCAGCTTGAACCTGTCTTCAGCGAATTGTGCCAATTAAATTAATTATGCAAGCAAAATGGAAACTTTTGCATGGGTCTGTGAATCAAGACAGGAGATTTGAGTACTTTGTTAATTCACGAATAATTCATGGGGGTGAATCCCTAAATTCCCCAAGGATAAAACATTTGAAAAACAAAAATAAATATTATTTGAAGAGGGGGCATTTTCCAATTTGCCTGTTTCAAGGATTCATAACTTCTTGGAGGATTTGAAGATTGAGCAATCTGAGTGGCTAATAGTAACTTACAAATGTTGCTGCAACAGGCAGCTATTACAGGATTCTATACAATGAAGAGCATATAAAAGATGTATAGGGAAAGTCACCTTATTTAAGGAGAAGTGCCTATCCCTCTAAACACACATTGATTGTGTATTTCTCTTTTAACAATCCCCTTCCTTTCATCTGGATTCCTACCATGTACATATCACATAGATACTTACATAAATGTTAGGGGACACAGAGGGACAGATACTTCCCCGAAAATTAAACTTTCTCCCTTTTTGTGAAGGATTCATGGATCCAAATTTGAGTCCAAGGGTCAAAGATTTTGCTGGTAAATCTGTAAAAATAATTTAACACAGTGCACATGCACAGTGGCACTATGAACCCTTGTGCTGGCTCAGATCCTGGCTATAGGCTAAATACTATATCAGTAGCAGCAAACTTCTGTGCACTCCAGGGGAATAGATGCATTGGAAGTTAGGCTCTATGGCCATATACATATATTTATAGTACACTATTCCTCTCTGCACACCAGCATGTTCCAATAACAATCGTACCTTGTTAGACCTTTCTCTTTACTACCTACAATTACTTAATTCCTAAAAACAGAGTATCAAGACTAACATGGGGCTCGACGGAGTGCCTGGAGATCTCTTCAAGCAGGAGCCAGGGATATGGGCTCCCTATCTTCTGCTAATATTTAACGCAATCCTTAGGGGAATGGACGTCCCGGATACTTGGCTGGGCGCAGAGGTGGTTCCAATATATAAAAAGGGTTCCCCTCTCCTCCCAGCCAACTATCGTCCAATAAGCCTTATCGACGTATCTCAGAAGTTGTTCGGTAGGCTGATTTTGGACCGATTGCAGACTGGCTCGAGGAAACAGATACCCTGAGCCCATATCAGGCAGGTTTCAGGAGTGGGGTCTCCACAATTGATCAATTGTTCAGATTAAACCTCATGTACTGGAAGACTGCATTGACCGAGGGCGGCACCTTGTACACGGTCTTTGTGGACCTACGTGCCGCCTTCGATCTGGTGTCAAGAACAAAACTGTGGAGGGTAATGGAAGAGCTAGGTGTTCCTAATGACATTCTTGCAATCTTGGTAAGACTACACCACAACAACTTTGCACGCGTCAGGTGCGGGAGAAGTGGCAATCTAACTGAAAGATTCCCAGTTCGCAGAGGGGTGAGACAGGGCTATGTGCTTGCACCGACCCTGTTCTGCCTCTTTGTGAACGGGGTAATCGCGCACCTGGCGGGGATTGCAAACACCGACGCCCCAAAACTGACAGGCAGCAGGGTGCCCGCAATTATGTTTGCGGATGACACCCTGCTGCTGTCCAAATCCCCGATGGGTATACAGCGGGTGCTAGACAGCTTTCTGGAATTCTGCACGGAAAGAGGACTTGAAATTAACCCGCAGAAAACTAAATTCATGATCCTAAACCCCACGCCCTTTAAGCGCCCAAACCCTCTGCTCGGTACAGTGTGCCTGGAAAGGGTTAACACAATAGAGTATTTGGGAATAACACACCCAAAATCTCACGTGGGCGGAACATCAGATAAAGGCATAAAGCACAGGCACGGGGGGTGTTACTTACGGGGGAAAGATGTGGGGCCACATTCCATCGCCCTCTTTGTTAACCACAGAGAACAAATTTTTGAGGCAGCTGACTGCTCTCCCACTAAGTACCCCACTGCTGCCTTTGAGACTGGACTTGGGCTTGAGGCCCATCACGGAGGAACTAGGGCTCAGGCCATTAACATTTTGGCGTCGCATTTGGAGTAGTCAAGATCTTCTTCCCTATAGATCTGAGTTGCAGGAAATTCTATCCTTACCAAACGCCACTAAGATCCCATGGCTAAAATATATCAAGACAACCTGTGAGATCCTCGGATTACTGGACCTATGGACAGACCCGGGAAATAAATCCATCAGGATTCCAAGGAAAGTGCTGTCCAGGGTATATTATGATAAAATGCTTTCGCGAGCTCTGGACGGTGCGCGCGAGGGTTCTCTGACATTTTGTTTCATTAAAATTAAAGACTCCTACAACCTGGAAAGTGTTTTGGATGGCATGACCCCTGCCTTAACCAGAAAATTATTCATGCAATGGAGATACGGGACCCTTCCCTTAATGTCCTTCACCAAACCATGGTCACGTCGGCCGCCCACAGAGAAGTGCCCGGCATGCGACCATACAAAGGAGAATGAGGCCCATGTGATTTTCTTTTGCCGAGGCTACCAGAGAAGCAGGAAATTCTGGTTGGTCCCCCTCCTCAAAAACCTGGGCTTTAGAACATTTTTACCAGCGTACAGAACCTTAAAGACAGACTTATCTCCGCCAATTGTGTTTGCTGTGGCAAAATTTTTAACTGCGATGTGGTACACCCGAAATCGACTGATTAAGATGGCTGGAGAATCTTGAAAACTGCCACCCTTTGATTTATTGCCTAAATCTTTAATGCTTTTAATATTAATGATTATTTGTAACTTGAATTTTAACTAAATGCAGCTATTTTGTATATCTTTTATGATCTTGTGATCGAAATAAAGATTTGGAATGGAATGGTTTAAGACAAGCATCAGTCTTCTCAATAATCCAAAGGTAAAACAAGGGAAGGAAACAAGAGTTCAATACTTGAGTCTTTTGATAATAGATCATAGTCAAAAAGTCTCTTTACAGGTGTAAAGTCTCTTACTTCTTTTGTTCTTATTTTCCAGGTTCCAAAAACTAGTTATCCATAATCCAGGGTTAAGAATCCACAAAATAATTTCAACATGGAACCATGAAATGGGCGGTAAATAACTTCTTGTTGGAATTGATGCATGCACCTTACCCATGGTTGAAGGAATGGGTTGCTGTTGGTACAATGTCTTTCATACTTGTTTTGCAGGAGACAACAGTGACCAAAAATGAAGTTGGAGACATCTTAACTTCCAAACGCTACACTATACATTTCACTCGGGCCCACAAGAGCCTGTCGTGTATAAATTATATATTGACATTATCAAATGATTTGCACAACTTTAGAGAGGCTTGGGGTTTTTTGTGAGGAATCTCAATCACACCACAAACAAACAACTATAACACTAAACTCATGGCACCTTAAAATCCCAAATATCAGGAAAGAAACAGGGCAGCACACAGACAATTATTTCAAAGAAAATGCACACTCCGTCAACTCAATGCAAATTCTATAAGAAGCCTTTAAATCAGTAATGAAAGGCCAGGTGCTCACGCTTATGGTGGGACATAAGAGAGCAGAGAGAGAAAAAATAGAAACCTTGGAAAAAGAGATAACAGATAGTGAAACACGGGCAATAACTACCCCAGGTGAATCCCTCAGACAACACTAGACATTAAGCAACTTGAATATAAATCACTGGTTACAGAGGATGCCAAGACTAAACTCAAAGCAACACAGCATATAATATATGAAATGGGAGACAGAGTGGCCAAACTCCTGGCGTTGCTCAAAAAACACAATTCGGCCCAACGCTGGGTGCCGATGTTAAAAATAGACACAGAGATAACCATAAAAGAACCCCAAGAGATAGCAGAGGTCTTTGCTGACCACTTTGAATGTTTATATAAACCCACTACCAAAGCCGCAGTAGATCTTTCAGAACTATTAGCAGATATCCCGCTGTTGACCCTAACCTCTGAAGATAGAGACTCCCCAGAGGAAGATCACACAGAGTAGGAGCTTTGCTCAGCAATAAGCAGTGTACAGTCAGGGAAGGCAATGGTACCAAACAGCCTCCCAATTGAATTCTTTAAACTAAACGGTATGTGGGTCACCCATATCTTCGGTACATGTACCCAGAGAGCAACAAATAGGTAGCCTTGCCTCGTGACCAAAGACTTGCCTCCATAGTTGTCATACACAAACAGAGCAAACCGGCAGAGTGCTGCAGCTCCTATCGTCCCATCTCATTACTTAATGCAGAAGCCAAGATCCTGGCCAAAGCATTAGCAACACGACTTATTTCATCAAAAAAATAGTACACCCAGATCAATCTGCATTTAAGCCCGGAAGAAGAACAACCTTAAACATATGCCGCCTCCATGAAGTTCTGAAAAAAAAACCAATACTGATATTGATTTTTCTATTTTTTCTTTATTGCGGCACACTTAATGATTTAATGCTACCAATGTACTTTTATTTCCACAAATTTTTGTTTATTTTTTCAATAGACTTATTTGTCTTTTAACTCATATTTTTCAAACATAGCACAAAAATTTAATATAAATTACTGTAAAACACCACATCAAATTCTTTGTGCAAAAATTCATCAAAGTAATGTTTTCAAAATCAGACAGACATGTAACAATAAATGACAACATTCAAGACATGGACATTGAAACAACATTTATAAGACAACACACATTTTTCCCTGTGCGGTTCTATGACCCTGATCAAATTACTTATAACCGTATAATTCGGGCAATTACCAAACAGTGCTTTTGATTTTTCACTTTTAACTACCCCTTACGATTACCAATTGAATTCTTATAATTTGTATATTTTTTCTAATCAAAACGCAACCACGGGTGCTTTTAATATATGGCTATGCACTTGTTTGGGTTAACCAAGGTGGACGTGTTTCGAACCCTCCTTTCCTTCAAGGGGTTCACCTCAGGACCAAAAATACTATTCTTTGAGATCAGCCGATCTCCTCTGTGCGCAGTCCATCATCATGCGATGAAATCTGACATAATCAGAAAATGTTCATTTCCTACAGTAGTGGTGTTTTCATATTGTCCCTCAATTTCTGTAGAAGATCACAGCAGTGTCTTCTTGAATCTTGATTTTTCTGCTACTATATCAGATCTTGCTTCTGTTTTTTTTTTGTTGTGTCTTTGTGGGAGCTTTTTTTGATTGTATGCTCCAATTGGCTCTTTTGTTTAGCTGTTCATTCCAGCATGATGGCGTCCTCCCTGCAATTGTGATCGTTGGATGATCATGTTGATTGGGCTCAGCCTTACTGATTAAGAGCCAAAACCCTTTGCTGTTAGTTCTCCATGGAGTACTGGGCCGAATGGAAACAATCAGAGAAAATGCAGTAATACTCTCCCTTGATGCACGGATGGCAATCGATGCAATGGAATGGTCATTCCTCTTTGCTGTCCTAGAACGAATTGGCTTCAGCCCTAAGTTTCTGAAATGACTCAAACTACAATATACAGACCAGTTGTTGCAGATAATAGTGAATCGCCACACTTCACTAATGTTCTGATTAGGGAGAGGAACACGCCAGGGCTGCCCTCTGTCGCTGCCAATTTTTGTCCTGATGCTGGAGCCCCTAGCAACCTGGGTGAGAAGGGATCCGCTGAAACGAGGGTTAAAATGGGTGGATGACCATGGAGACCTATATACGGATGACATACTACTATATCCAGCGCCACCGCATAGCTCAATCAACATAATGCTACATATATTCATTAACTTTAGTAAATACTCAGGTTTTACCATTAATTGGACTAAATACACAGTATACACTTTACCCACCTAGGCTACCACCCGAATGTGCAGCTATGGTGGTGTCAGAGGGTTTCTGCTACTCAGGGATTTATATCACACTAGACCCTGATCTTTTTGTCTCAGAAAATCTCTTTGGTCCCCTGTCCCGACTGCGAAAAGATGTCCGACATTAGAAATCCCTACATTTGTCCCTACTGGGCTGTGCAGCACTGTACAAAATGGTGGCACTACCACGGTTTGCATAAGCTCTACAAAATACCTCTTACAAAGTCCCCAAAACATATTTTACCAATATCGAAAGCGAAGTCAGAACATTGCTGTGGGACGGCAAATTCCCACGCAAAGCGACACATAAACTAGCGAGAAGTTGGTACGATGATGAGATTGCACTGCCCAACATAAGACTATCCTACTGGCCCACTCAATTGGTAGCCATTAATCACTGGGTCTATGACCCACAAGACGGACCAGCGTATCTGATGTATAAGCTACTCATGGGCCCAGATGGATATAAAGGTGCTCTGTATACAAACCCTAAACACCAAAAACGAATGGGCCCAACGGCCCAAACAATAGCAATATGGCATTAAACCACCAAAAAGGTAGGCTGGCTCAAGAAAATGACACAAGCTACTCTCCTGTGGTCAGCAGAACAACTGGGCAAGCTAGGCATCCAACCAGGGTCGATAAATGAGATGTCATTGGCATCTCATCTGTTGGAGATCTGTATAAAAAAGGAAAGATAATCCCATTCACATAGCTGACATCTGCGTATAAAATGGCAGATCAAGAAATATTCAGGTACTTACATATATGGCATGCTCTCACAACAGCCATTCTGCTAGATGAGCTAGTGCCAGCAACATCCTCATTGGAAGATAGATTATTATCAGAACCTATGTGTCGTAAGGCAATTTCAATGGTATATCAAAAACCTAGTAACAACTTACCTGACCCACTCCTATCAGTTTGAGAGCGGTGACAAAGGGACTTAGAAAATCTCAAAGATGAAGAATGACAGGAAGCACTGATGTCCCCCGGGAGGCAGCCATTCCGCTGAAATCCAGACTGATCCAACTCAAAATACTACACAGGACATATCTCTCAAGCGGTACAGTGACTAAAATGGGAAGTAGAGAAGACTCAAGATGTCTTCGGCTGAACACAGGGGAGGGTACATTTTACTATACCCTCTGAGAATGCCCGGCTATCATACCATTCTGAGTGGCTATCACATCCCAGATGCAAAGTGTGAGTGAGACGATCCAATTTATGCCTAAATTTTGCTAACTCAAGATATGGGATGACACAGATCTCACAGCTGTAGAGCAACAATGGGTCGCACTTGGTTTGACTCTCGCTAAGCGAAGCATAGCTTTAAGGTGGGGGACAGGTGAGATACCTACAGTGCAGGGATGAACGAGAGACGTGGACAGGTGTATAATTCCTGAAAACGATGTGTCTAGGGACAGAGGCTGTCCCAGAAAATGAAATGGGACAGAAAATGGGGGAAGTGCAACACGAACTGAGGAGATATATGTATTTCTCCTACGCAGGAAATTATGAGAGGTCAAAGAGACAAGGTTTGTCGAAGATAGGGATGTTGTGGATATTTGAGCACTATCATCAGCTGAGATATAAGTCACATATAAAACAATGTATAATCAAATCTATACTGCTTGTATACTGTATGACTGTAACATTTCAATGAAAATAATTTTAAAAGAAAGACAAAATACTAATTACAAAATCTTTGTAAGTGTTGATTTATGTTTTTTTCTGCTCATTAAACATTCACATATGTTGTAAATGATCCTTTTAAATTATCTTAACTATATGTGAAGTTACTATTATTAAACAAAACTGATCACTCAAATGTGTGTTGGACCTCACAAGATTTTGGACATATTACTTGGAAAGGGCTCACATACTCCCAACTAATATTTCATATTCTAAAACACTTTCTCTCTTTTTAAATGTGGCTCATGGTTAAAATTTTAGAGACAGTATTCCTCAATGGTCACCAATCATCATGAACACCTTTCCCTACATCCAGGAACAAACAATATAAATGAAGCATGACTCTCTGTCATTGGTCAGCGAGGAGCTACATCTTCAAGGATGTTTGGGATGTTACCCAGTAAAAGCCTGGTACAAACTGTGAGATATGTCTGGTTGGGTTATTGTCAGACGTTTGATCAGGTAAGCAGCTTCTGTATCTTATCTCGCCTAAAAGCACATTTAATAGCCACTACAAAGTAAAGCTAATTATTTTAAGAAATACCGATAGAGAAAATAATACTTGGTTTCTTCACTGTATAGATTTTCCTTATGTTTGTGATTGCCAATAAATGTGCGGTTTTCTACAGATATTCTGTACTAGGTTTAAAAGCCTCCAGAATACAAAAGTATCTGTTTCAATGCTTGGGCAAATCTGCAGTGTATGCTTTGGGGAATTCAACAATAACCGGTTGAGCCTCTGGCAGGATTGATATCCTATCCCATTGTTGCCGCCTGTCCCTAAAATGGCCGCCAAGATGGACATGTTCGGCCCGATTTCTTGAATCAAATGGCTTTAACCGAGGTGAAATAATTTCTCCCAGCGAAGGTACAACGGAGGTCACAGGCAAAGCTGCGACCCCAACATTCACCTGAGTCTGCAGCAGTGACTCCCCCACTTGATAACACTGGCCACCTCAGCGGTCTGGCGTTCTGCCTCTCTGCCGTGGGGTTGCCTGCCCCCATTGGGACTGCCCGCTAGCTCCTTACAGTCAAATAGGAGGTCATCCAGGCTGAAACGGCCCCCCTCTATCACCTGCTCCGGCTAGAAGATAAGAGGAACCTCGCTACGAACCAAAGTCTTCCTTCTTCTGTTCTGCTTTAGATAATGCTAAAAACCGCCCCAAAGAACTCTTCAACATCATCAGGAGTCAAACCTCCAAGCCGGTGACAGTCCAAAACCCACAGTGACAACTTTGCAAGCTTTTTCAATGAAAAAAATCGCCAAAATTGATCTATCATTCAGCTCTAAGCCCTCCTCCCGCACAGAGATCCTGACTCCAGCTACAAACCGCAACACCCCAGTAACCTCGTCTATCCGCTGGTCATCCTTCCGGTCCGTCCAGGATGAAGTGATAAGCAATCTAATCGCCTACGCTAAACCCTCGTCCCACTCCCTCGATCAGCTACCCTCAAGACTGACCAAAGACCTGAAGCTTACCGTAGCCCCAATTCGGGCCAAGATCATCAACAGCTGTTTGAGTGAGGGATCCATTCCAGATTGCCTCAAAGTAGGACAAGTCACGCCGCTTCTAAAAAAACCTGGCCTTGACCCCAAGGACATGAACAACTTCAGACCGGTATCGAAACTCCCTCTCCTATCTAAAATTCTTGAAAGATGTGTGCTGTCACGGCTAACCCAACACCTAGAGAACACTAATCTAGACCCACACCAATCAGGATTCAGAAAGGGCTGCAGCACTGAAACCGCAATCTTAAATGTCCTAGATGATCTGCACATGTCACTCGACTCCAACCGATGTAGCCTTCTCATCCTCTTAGACCTCTCGGCTGCGTTCGACACAGTTCTTACCCTGTTACTCAAAGTCCTCCTGGAGAGACCGGGCATTGAAAAGACGGTTCTAAAATGGGTCTCCTCCTTTCTCAACAACCGCACACAAAGAATAAAAATCAACAGCTTTGAGTCAGACCCCCTCCCCATTAGTAGAGGAGTTCCACAAGTGTCAGTACTCTCCCCGCAACTTTTCAACACCTACATGGACCCCTCACCGCACTTCTAAGGAACTCCAACATCCCCTTCCACCTCTATGCGGACGACACACAAGTCTATATGGAAACAACATCGATCGCAGACTTTCACAGACTGAACGTTACACTCATGGAGGTCCAACATTGGCTCTCATCCAATCACCTCAAACTCAATGAAGAGAAAACAGAAGTGCTGAATAGAGATGAAAACCCCCAAATAGTAGAATGGCTCAAAGCCTTAAACGCCCTCAATGAGACTCTTGCACCAACGGACTCTGTGAAATCTTTAGGGATTACTCTCGACCCCAAACTGGACATGAAAAAACACATCTCAAAAAACGCCAAAAGTGCTTTCCTCTTCGAGCAGGGCAGGGGAGGAGTGGTTTGCCCACTCCTAAGTGCACAGTGACTCTCGGACCGCCTAAACCAGTCATGCGAACTTCCCTGTTCTCCATGCAGGCTGCATTACAGCCTGCATGGAGAACATGCCCACCCCTCCAGCCCATGTCACGGCGCTCCGACCAATCTCAAAGTTACAATGTAGCGTTGTGATCGACTTAGGGGAGGGAGTCTGCCAGCCTGCTTCCTGTTCCTGTTGTCGGAGGCAGGAGAGCAGGAGCAGAGAAGATGCGGGATCTGGCTTCGGGGTAAGATTTTTTTTTTTTTGATCCCCTGCACGACACCCAGTCCCCCCCCCCACCCTCGAGCCATGCCAGCTGTGACTGTTTGTGACAGAAGGAGGAGAGTTAAGATAAATTGGCAAAATCATTTAGTTGTTCTTTCCGCAAACTTCCTTTAAATGCCTTTAACCCCTTCGCTGCGGGGGTTAATCCCCCGCTGTGCTGGGGGGCGCGCGCACAGCGCCCCGGTGCTGATGACGAGCTCAGCTCGTCATCAGCCACGGTGCTCATGTGCTGATGACGAGCTCAGCTCATCACGGCCACACCCGTTTTCTTACAACGCTCAGCACAGCGGGGGAATTATCCCTGCGTGTGAGCGTTCTAACGGCCATGACGAGTTCAGCTCGTCATCAGCACACGAGCACCGTGGCTGATGACGAGCTGAGCTTGTCATCAGCATGGGAGGGGTTAACTTTTCTAACTTGCAGGAATACATATTATGATAATTTTTTTTTATTATTTCCTTCCATCTCACACCTTTCCACGTTTCTGCACAAACGTGACCACGTGGACTGAATCAATATATGGTGTAGCAAACATTCATGCTTCTGACAGAAAGCACACAATCTTCTCAAAATTGCCATTGTTTCTAAAAATGGTTGAATGAATTTGCTCATGTTCGCCACATTTCCTTTTGAAATTAAAATTCTATTACTATTTAGAAAACGTGATGCAAGTGTCTACATTTTCAGCGCAATAAAACTTTCTCTGTTAATTCTCAGCACCTGGACAGCCTTCAACACACACGAAATGTTCGCCCCTAAGAATATACTTACGAAAATACCTATCATAGGCGAAATCAATCATCACCTCTTAACAGTGTCTTAAAATATAAATGTACAAATAGTGATGTGCCTCACCATGGTCTGGATTTGAAAAAAAAGCACGTTTCAGATCCTGCCGACATTAAACGCACCCTTTCGTTAACTTTACCAACACTGAAGTTTAATTGTTAGATTTGATGAAGTGAAATTAATGTTAAATCAAAATGACATTTTTTCAGTAGATGCTTTTGCACACTTACACATGGATGTTTGCAATGAACAGGAACCTTTGCAAGATTTGCGAGTCTCAGTCTTGTCAAGATCCTTTCCTTACTTGTGCAAACTGAAGCTCTTTGTAGATGCAAAAGAGGCCCGTAATACCATGTCGAATGCACAAACATTGGAGGAGAAAAATCACTTTCCAAATGATTACATTTGCCAGGACGAGGATGAACACAGTGGCCCTGTTCCTTTCACCTCATTACAGGAAAAGGTCACTTTAAAAGCTGAAGGTACGAAACATCTGTTCCTGCATTCTAAAAAGATGAGCACGCTAAATATAAACATTTTCCAGTGAAGGTACAAGCGGTTGGTTGAATGTTGTTTATTGAGTAGCTAACATTGTCTTCAGCGTGTCTATTTTTATCTTGGCTTCTAAAAGTCTGCCAAAGTACATTTAAAAAAACTCCTCAACATGTTTTTTTGTCTGAATTCTAGACTCTGAAGGTCTAATACGCTACTCTACAGGGCATTTACACAGTGGGTAAAAATCCCTCTTTTTACAAGATAACCCCTAGTTTTTAATGAGTGGTTTTTGAGTTCTGCAAACTGGGGTTCTGCTGTCCAGTCCGGAGCACCCGTGCAGGTAAGAGCAGTGTGGCTGGGTTGGGGGGATTCGACAGATGACTACGAGTAAAAATAATTAAATAAATAATTTTCCCTTGTCTTAGTCTGTCAAAATTCCCACCACCCCTCCGCTCTTACCTGCACGGGCCGCGGCTGTGTCCAGTCCCTGGTGTATGTGCTCTGACCCCTAAATACCACAAGGCATGGAAAGGTATGTCACCTGTGCACATCAACACCTATTGGACCAACAATTAGCCTAGCAAGGAAAAACATGGCTTCGGACTTACACGTGTAGCCTAACTACTGCAATTTTTAAACCCACAGGAAAACCAATCAAAATAAGCCTTTTTATGACAGGAATGTGCTGTACTTTTACAGATCAAATAGTACACCCCTAAGCAGGCCTTTGCAGCCCACGAGATAAATGCCTAGTATTTAAAAGCAGGATGTTTTAAATTGGCTTGTTCCTATAATGACTATCTCTCAAAGGCTATTTTCAATGTAAAGGGCTATAGCTGATACTATAAGAAACAGTTTTTTATTCCCCTGCTGAGGATCTTGGCAAATTTTCCTCAGTGTAAATAATTGGGTTATTAGTTGAGGGGGGTGGAAGCCCCATGATGCCAGCAACCACAATCCTTGTCAAGGTGAACCACAAAGTCACTAAATTAATCTATGCTTAACTCTCTGGTAGCTTGGCATAAAGTGGTCAGGCTTAACTTAGAGGCAATCTGTAAAGTATTTATGTAACACACAAACAGTAATAAAGTGAAACCACAACAAAAGACACATCCCACACCAATTCAGAAAAATAGAGTACATTGTAATACATAAATAGATACTAGAACAACAAAAATTCAATCACTAGAACCAGAGATATGCAGTTTCAAAGTTTTTTGTGGAAATAGCGCCTAAAAGCACAAATTGCCACGCATGGTCATCTGGTCACGCTAGACTGGTGATATAGTTACACGTTCAGGCCAACGGCGATGGGGCACAGGTCCTGCTGAACAGTTGCCTTCTGAGCCGAGGTAAGGGGGCTGTGAGGAGCAGGTAAGAGCATCACAGATGGTTGTAGCTGTAGTGCAATGATCTGGTCATGTGTTGCAGACTGTCATTGCTGTAGCTTCACGCTGGGGGTCACCATGGGGTGTTGTTGCTGTGTAGCATGAATGGCGACTCTTGTGTTGCCGTTCATCACTGGCGGTCGCTGTGGCACAAAGGCCAGTGGAGTACACTCTGATGCCAACCAGGAGTCCTGTGGAGGCAACTCTTGGGGATCAGGGACTCAATCCAGCAGAGGCTAGCAGGGGTCAGGCAGGTCCAGTTAGACGTCCAGGCAGGTCGAGTTGCAGCAGCTCTTAAGTTGCAGGGAAGCCTCTAGAGCTTGTTGCGGCTCTATAGCTCACACAGCTCACACTGTAGGTGAGCCAACTGACACTTGGAGTCACTCAGAGTTAGCCTGAGATGAAGGTTTGCAGTTCCAGTCTTCCTTCTCGGACAACAAGACAGTCGTCTAGCAGCAGGGCAGTCCTTCTTCTGTTACTCCCACAGGTCCAGGCCTGTTCTGAATAGCATTAGAGGTCCAATATTTATACATAGTCCCAAATCTGGATCTGGAAAGTTATTCACCTTCACCTATCAAGACTTCAAACCGTGTGGGGTGACAAAAGACAAGGCAAGCCTGGTTTCAGATTTTTTGTGTGGGCAGGAGGCAAATCCCTTCAAAATGTTGGTGGGGGGCGTGGTCTCGCAGCAAATGGAGTGAGACGCATGCCAACTCAGCTCCGGGCCGCTGCCACAGTCTTTAGCAATTTATAGCATGGCAGCGGTGCCAAAAGTCCCCCGGCTGGGGAGATATCGCTCCCGGAGCGACTGGGGCAACCACGGAAAGGCGTAAAATACCTCGGCAGTGGCGGACGGAGGAGAAACGGGCAGCATGAGGGGAGCGGCCTGAGATCAGCCAGCGTGCCTGCCATCATGACCTTATGCAATTCACGCAGCTGCATCCGCCGCCTCGAGTGGCGTTTGAGGGCTACAGGGGCACACCGGAGCCTCTGGAGGTAGGATAGGCACTTGGCAAAAATCCTACACTGCTGGATCATCGCCGCCCCTATCCGGGTGCCAAGCGATGCGCCCCGGGAAGCAACCGCAATCTTGACCGCCCGGCCTTTGCGGAACCCTGTTGGAGGCCCTTGGAAGGGGTTCAAAAGAGATCGCAAGTACTGCGACCGCCGCGGGGGAGCGGGAACAGTCCAGATGTCATCTTAGATAGCGGGCTTGCACCACAGCCTCACAGTGACCAGGGAAGAAGCGGACTACGCTGGAGGGAGGGAGAAAACTCATTCAGGGACGCCTGCCATTTTAGCCAGCGGCCCGTCATCTATTAGACTGCACCGGGGGCCTCTCGAGCTGCTGGAGTAAGTCCCCGGGAGCGGTAACCGCTACAGACAAGAGAGAAGGCCACCATAGAGAACATAGCAGAACATAGCGCTGCGGGCCTATTAGTCAACTGGCTGCTGGTCGGAGGAGGGGAAAATCGGCACTGGGGAGAGAGACTAGCCGCCATCTTACTGCATTGGGGAGCTGCAGGCTTGGACAGCACTGACCTACCACTGGCAGATGGGCCCTGAGGCCTGGGTTCCATACAGGTTCGGGGGCAGGGAGGTGGTGTTGCCGCCACTGGGGGGCATCACTTGCACTTTGGGCCGCCTGCGATTTTGCTTCCCTGCTGTCTCCTTGGGGCCTAGAGCGCACCCCGGCAGCCACGCCCCTGCCCTATTCCTCTGCATTAGCTACAGCGCCACGCGGACCAGGCCAGTCCACTGTCAGCAACCTGGGTGCAGCTCGCCACTCTGCCACCATCGCCTGCAACCTGTACTAAGGCCTCCGTCATGCTGGCATTCCCCTCCTGAGTCTCCAACTGAGCTCTGAGCACACGCTGGCAAGCAGGCCTGGGAGGCCATAAACACTAGCAGGCGGCCACTTGGTGGGCCTGAGGTGACCCTTTTCCTCAGGGAGGACCAGTGGACTGTAGCAACGCAGAGGGGTGCTGAGCTGCTGATCAAGTCCTCCGCCCATTCATCAAGCTGAGGTGGCACGGGGCCCAACACTGTACTGCCCGACATCGCCAATTACTGTACCTCCCCCCTTTCAGAGACGTGGGCACTGTAGTCGGTCACACCTATTGAACTGGCCCGTTGGTCGGAGTGCTTGCGGACCTTCATCGCCTTTCCTCTGGCCCCTGGGTGACTGCCACATCCCGCCTCATTCCGGGGCCCCTGGCTGACAGCTGGTGGTTCACCGGGACCACCTAGGCCCCGCATCTCCAGGAGGGTAATGCCACAGCTCGGCTAGTTTAGCCCCTACTCTTCTTATGGCCCACGCGCCCTGGAAGTTGGCAGCTCCTTCAGGGTCTCCGGAACAGCGCTACTTCTCACTGTGGCACTGGGACTAGCTCTCATTAGCTACAATCCACATATCACCCCCAGGGCCCAGTAACTGAGAGTCTAGGCATCGCTGGAAGCCGACAACTGCCAGTGGGGCAGTGTCTCACCTGCGACCTACAGTGAAAGCCCCCACTAATCCATGAGCATGACTCGCTCTAAATCCGGGAAGGATCCTTCTACAGCCCCCAAAGACACTACGGTCATGGCCCTGTGGAATAAGCCGGGCCCGGCCCCGACACCTGAGGCGACGCCGGTGGCTGGGGGTTGCGCGGAGCCGGTTACACAATCCTTCATGACCCTCTTCATGCAGGAACTCAAGTCCGAAATAGGATAGCTACGCACCGAAGTCCAAGCTTGTGTCAAAGAGCTCCGGAAGGATGTGGGGGAGTTGGGTGGATGAGTGGATGACCTTGAAAGGACCCTTGACAGCCGTACAGAAGATCAAGAACATCTATGGCAGCAGCTGGCCACCCTGGAAGACCAACACATCGAGCTACAGATCAAGCAGGAAGATTTGGAAAATAGGGGGCGTCAGAACAACATACGCATATGGGGCATTCCAATTGGGGCAGAAGGAGCCGATATAATGACCTTTGTGGCTGAACTGCTTTACAATATTAGGGGAGATGATGACGCCTCGCCGCCTGCCTTGGACCGTGCACACAGAGTGTCTGGACCACCCGGAAGACCTGGTCTCCTCTCTGATATCCTGACTGGGGTTCACTTTTTCACCGAAAAAGAGGCCATTCTCAAAGCGGCTAGAGACAAACCTGAGGCCCTGTTCAGAGGAGCGCCCATTCAGTTATTCCAGGACCTAGCTCCCATGACACTTAGAAGCTGGAGGGACTTCCTACCCATCACAGACAAGCTCCGGGAGCTTAACATCCGCTATCAATGGGGGCATCCCTTTGCTCTCATATTTCAGTGGGAGTCCAAACGTCGTGTGCTGAGATCTTACAGGGAGGAGGCCCAACTACTCCAAATCCTGGATACTCCCCCGGCAAACCCTGCACGCATACCTCCTAAGGCCCGAATCCAATTGAAGCCACAGTGGACCACAGTACCCCATGCCAGACCTCCAACCTCACGAGATCGCAGCAACTCATCCCAAGAAAAGCAGGAGATAATCCAGCACATACGATCTTTAGAAGGAGGTCCATCGCCCTCAGGCTTGCAAGCTTCTGCCACCAAATAACTCGCTAAAGTACGTGTTGATACACTGGATATACATTATTCATCTCAGGGGGGACTCCTGACAATAACTCTGAAGCCGCTCCGCTCTTCTTTTTCTCGCACCCGAGACTCTATCATCAGCCGCCTAGCCTATGTTGCAGAAGCAGTGGCTCCGGGCAGGGCTCCAGAGATACTGATTAATTACACAACGCGATGACTGACCCCCATTCCTATTTCTGGGAGAGTTATATCTCCGAGACAGCCTGTGCCATGGAGCCTAGCTACTCCTAAACTGGAATAGGTCTTGTTGGCCATGTTGGGTCTTACATTATTTGAGTTGTTGTGTTTGCCCTTACTCCTTTCCCCCTCTTCCCCTCCCTTACCCATCCACCCGGCGGGGGTTTTACCTTGACACTTGGGGGTGTTCTCTGTGGTCGCTGTGCTCCTTGAACAGCCTACTCACGATAGCGCTTGCACCTGATGATAGGCGATCATGACCTCTGCACCCTGCTTGAAGATTATATCCCTAAATGTGAAGAGACTCAACTCCCCTAACAAGAGACGCCAAATATTGAGGCATCTGTTATTACAAAACCCTGACATTGTTTTCCTACAGGATACTCATCTTCTCAGGGCTGACTTAACACGTATGTCACACCCACCTTTTCCCCTCCAGTTTTGGTCCGCAGCGACCAATAAGACAGCGGGTGTAGCCATCCCCTGCCGGGCAGGCATTCACCAGGGCGATCCCAAGGTGATTTGTGGCACTGAGGGCAGACTTCACAAGGTGGTGGTCAAGCTGGGACACTGCACACTTACCCTTTGCAACATTTATGCACCTAATTAGGGTCAGGACACTTTCTTGTGAGAGACTATACGGAAACACATAGCGCCTGTGAACTCAGACCTTATAATAGGGGGAGACCTTAATATAGTGTGGGATGCAGGCTTGGATCACAGTGGATGCACATTCCAAGGGGTGGGCGCCAGGTCGGCAGCAACGAAAAAATGCCTTACTGCTCTAGGCCTGGTAGACACCTGGCGTTACCACTCCCCCGAGACTCGTGACTCGTGACTACTCTTATTACTCTCATGCGCACCACTCAGTTTCAGTTTCAAAATACTTTATTCGGTTTTTCATGTTTAAAAACCATAAAAGCATTGTTACAATATAAGCATAAAACTTTGTTAAAAATAGATATCTTAAACATAACCCCCAAAGATTTTATACAGTTCATTTCATAAACAGAAATATAAAATACAATGTTAAAATACAGCTAAAAACAGATCAACTCTCTTCTCGCCTATTTCTGGATTTTAAAGCTGATTTAAGAAATCCAACCAGATATAAAGTGCTTTCAGGCTTTACCATTTGTAAGTAGCACAGAGCCGGGTGGACCTGTTTAAAATATAATCTTTTTAATATGGGCTTCAAGAAGAACCTGCGAGGAATGTCATAGAAAGGGCAAATAAATAAAAAAGTGTACCACATCCTGCGGAGACAGATTGTCGCAGCCGCAGAAGGGTAACACTTGACCTCTGTGAGACCCCCTAGGAACGGCTAATAGTAAATGATAGTAATCCAGCCGGAACCTTGTTAGTAAGAACCGCTCGTGACTTGTTATAGGCCACGATAGATTTGGCTCCATTGAAGGGGTAGTTTTAAGTATAACAAATTTGCGTCTGCTTAGTTTTATTAGATCTGCCTCTTCTCGTTCCAATTTTTTTCTTAAAGAAAAAGTTCTTTTAACAAGCTCTACATCAGCCTTTACAATCGTGCCGGACGCCCCAACTCAGTGAAGCATCTTTTTAGGTATTTAAACCAAGGAATATTAAGCACATGATCTTGGGAAAGCACTTCCCTTAGTAGCAGATGGTTGAGGACCAGGTCTTTATTCAGCCAACACTTGAGCCAAAACAGTAAAAGCCCTAGTGATATTGTGGCACCAATAAAAGGTGTTCCGGTTTCCTCATGGGCTATTAGGTTGGCTGTTCCATTTGGTACTCCCAGTAGTTGCTTCAGGAAATTATTCTCGGCCACCTCGATGCTTTTAACTGGAACATAGCCCCATAGTTCGCTCCCATAGCTGCCCAGTGCCACACTCTTTGCCTGGTACATCTACAATAGTGCAGCTACTGAGCGTTTGCCCATTTTAGACGCAAAATTGAATATAGCTGCATTGGCCCGTATTATTTCTCCTCTTTTCCGCTGTACCAACGGGGCCCAGTTTAACTGATTGTCAAACAAGACACCCAGGTAGGAGAAGGTCGTGGCTAGGGGTACCTTCTCATCATTAACCTTAAATGGGTACTGTTTCTTTGGGTGCAGTCCTATCTGCATGATAAATGATTTGGTGTTATTAATGGCGAGGTCTCGATCGGCCATGAAACCATGAAAGGCATTCAATAGAGTCTGCAGGCCCTTAGGGGTTCTTGCCAAAAGGACAGCATCGTCTGCATATTGCAAGACGGGCAAGCCACTGCGCCCAACAGAAGGAAAATCAGTGCCAGTTTTTACCAGAAACGAATCCAACTCATTGATGTATAAATTAAAAAGAAAAGGGGCCAGGATGCAGCCCTGCCGCACACCTCTCTCGACTGGAAAGTCTCTCGATACCCTAAGATCTTGTGAGTATCTGATGTTTGCCCTGGTATCCCTATGGAGGTCCCTTAAAAACGTGACCAACGCCGGCTCCACCCCCATGGCGCCCATTAGATCCCATAGTTTCCCCCGGTTTATGCAATCGAACACGGAGGAGAGATCCATGGACGCCATGTAGATGGTTCCCTGTCGTGCCATGGTGTATTTCCCCAGTATCAAGTATAAGTTTAAACATTGTGCTAGTGTGGAATGGCCCGTGCGAAACCCATATTGGATATCTGAAATAATCCCATTCTCCTCGGCCCATGATGACAATCTATTCAGGGCCACTCCTCCCACAACCTTAACTATCGAGTCAATCAGGGAGATCGGCCTATAACAGGTGGTACTGTTCTGATCTTCCTTCTTGAACACTGGAACGATCGTAGAGATACCACATGACCTGGGACAACCCAAAGATGCTGCTGCATTTAGTACCGCTGTAAGAACTGGTGTCCATAGTGTCATATTTGATTTAAAAAGATCCGGGGGTATGGCGTCAGGGCCCTGTGCTTTCTTACTCCTCCCACAACCTTAACTATCGAGTCAATCAGGGAGATCGGCCTATAACAGGTGGTACTGTTCTGATCTTCCTTCTTGAACACTGGAACGATCGTAGAGATACCACATGACCTGGGACAACCCAAAGATGCTGCTGCATTTAGTACCGCTGTAAGAACTGGTGCCCATAGTGTCATATTTGATTTAAAAAGATCCGGGGGTATGGCGTCAGGGCCCTGTGCTTTCTTACTTGTCAGACCTTTGATTCCTCTCTCAATTTCACCTAAAGTGAAGTGTGGTGATAAAACTGGAGAAGTGTGGCTCACCGATTAGAGTGGCAGACCCTGAGGCAGTGGTCTGGCCCGGGACCAGGGTTCAATCCCCGTCGCGGCAGGGTCTTGGGCTCAATGTCCTCGGACCCGATAATTCTCGCCTCGGTGCCTACTCTAATCATGGGTTCCACTCTGCAACTCTGGGAAATAGCTTGCTTAATCTCCACACCCGCCCTAACAATGCTAGGATGCCTGGCTTCACCTTGGGGGTGCCCAGGAGTGGACACCTCACAGGAACAGGCCAGGAAGGGTTCCACAGCGGTATTCGTACAGCGCTTAGAGACCCCTGGGTGATAGGCGCTATACAAGTGCAAATTACTTCCAGCCTTTCCTGGGGCAGGTCTGTTTGTGGGGTGTTAGCCCTAAATATGGAACTAAAATGCTGTACCCAATCATTCTCTGTGATATTTGTTCCTAATTCAGGATCCCTCCCTGTGTCAAACAATGGTCTATTGACAATGCCCCAGAATGTCTCACTATTGGATAGGGTACTGGGATCCAAGAGATCCTTCCAGATCATATCTTTCAGTTCACCCTTACGCTTTGCTAATGCTTTCTTATATATTAAGCGTGATGAACGGATCAATAGTCGGTCTCTTGGTCTGTTTTTCAAAGCTGCCTTTAACTCCCTGGCGAAAAAAGAACAGGAGTAGGACCCATAAACCACGTCGGAACTGGGTTGTGTATGCATAAAAAGAAACAATGTTCCAACAGGTTTCACTTGGAAAGACAGTTAAACATGCATGCAAATTGCATTACATAAGCAAGAAACAAGGAGACTCAATAAAGGTGTTAGAAGGCTGTTAATCGCCAAAATTACATCAAACAAGATTGCACAAGGGCATACAGTTAAGGCAGCACTGTACAGGAGGAATCTTGTGACAACCCGAGAGCACTTGGTTTTTCTTTGTTCGCCCTAAGTTGGCAGGGTATGCTCAGACGTGAGTCCCTTGCTCACTTTGCCACTGGAGTCAAGCAAGCCCGGCTGAAGACGGCAGTAATGCCAGAAACCGGTCCTGGAAAGCTTGATTCCGGTCCAGGGAAGACATTGTTTGGCAGTTCGGGCTGGACTGTTCCCATGAGGCACAGGGTCAGACTGATTTGCATATGGCCATGTCTGAACTGGGGTGGCGGAGTGAGCTAAAGAACGGTGATGGATTAAACCCAGATCAGTTGACTGGGGGTGAGTGTTTGTATTGTCAATGCTCCGTCCATCACCTCCTTTGGTTTTTCTTTGTTCGCCCTAAGTTGGCAGGGTATGCTCAGACGTGAGTCCCTTGCTCACTTTGCCACTGGAGTCAAGCAAGCCCGGCTGGGGGGCATTGAACATAAGATTGCCCTTTTCGCGGACAACTTACTTCTCACCCTATCTGACCCGAATCACTTGCTTCCAGCGGTGCATACCTTGCTCCAGTCCTACGAACAGACCTCAGGGCTGAAAATCAATCATACAAAATCGTGGGGTCTCAACCTCACGATCCCGACGGATAAGATCGCGGCCCTGCAAGCCCTCGTCCCTTATCAATGGGTGACAAGTTCTGTAAGATATCTCGGACTTAACCAGACACCTGATTTAGCAACTTGGGTCCTTAGTGAATTGGCAGGACTACAAAAACTCAGTTATAACTGACCTACGAGCGTGGAGATCTCTGCCACTTTCCTGGTTGGGGCTTCTCAACACGGTTAAAATGTCCATCTTGCCGAAAATACTTCATTTATTCCAGTACTTGCCGACGCCCATCCCAGAGCACCAAATTCAGGGCCTGCAGCGTGAACTGGTCACCTTCATATGGGTAGGGAAGAGACCGCGATTCTCCATCAAAATCCTACTGCTCTCACGGGATAAGGGTGGACTTGCTTGCCCCAACCTGATAGAATATTATTGGGCGTCTCACCTTCGCTTTATACCAGAGTGGACTGCATGGGAGAGTGAAAAGGTGTGGTTCCATATGGACCGGGCGGTTACTTGTTGCCCTATTTGGGACCATCCATGGCTTCCTCTTCAGGTGCGGCACCGCAGTGCCCACATGGCGGTTCCTACTAAAACCGTACTTGAGGTCTGGGACAGGACAGGCTGGCTGTCCATAGAGGACTCACCTCTTTCCCGTCTCCACACACCCCAATTGCTCGCAATCCGAAATTCCCTCCTGTTATGTTATGTTATGTTATTTTATGTTATGTTCTAAAAGGACTTATAGAGCATGCAGCTACTCTGCAGAGTATCCCAGCGCTTAGACAGAAAGTTAAGGAGGCCAGATGGGGGGGGGGGACTTCCGCCCCAGAGTGAGAACATCCAGGTTTTCAATTTCTTCCTAAAGGCCAGTATGTTTGTGGTATGCCTAAGCGGGAGAGGGAGCCTGTTCCAGAATCTGGCCACCAGCACCTGGAGAGAGTAGCCGCCACAGCGGGCTTTAAGACACCTAGGAGTCACCATGAGGTGTAGGTGAGCTGACCTAAGAGATATGCCAGGGACATAGTATGAGATTCTTTCTTCTGATGTAATGCGCCCTGTGCCATGCAGAGCTTCGAAAGCCAGGACCAGGGCTTTGTAGAGTATACCGCATCGGACTGGTAACCAGTGCAGATTCTTCCTGCCTGCCGTCCACCTTACTTTGCAAACTGGACGGACAAGGGCTGCAGAACAATACAATACCTATTCATAGGGGATAGAATCAAAACCTTTGCCCAATGCAAACAAGAATTCTGGTTAACAGAGAAGGAGCGATTCCAATAAGTACAACTCCGGCACTGGATAAAGGGGTGCTCTCTATTACAGGCGGTCACGTGACCTTTTGCACCGTTTGAACAGCTGGCGCATACATTCGACAACTGTAAGGCACTAATCTCTCGCATATACCAAGTTCTCCAGCACTCACAATGCCTCAACCCTCACCCATACCAGCAGCAGTGGCAGTCTCTCTCTGATGCCGACATTACCCCCTTTCAGTGGGCACGCCTATGGCGCGATATCATGAAAACCTTCCATAGCATTCCCCAACAAGAATCCGCCTACAAAGTAATGACTTAATGGTACTATACCCCCCTTCGGCTCCAGATAATGTTCCCCAACACATCCCCCCTCATGCACTGGGAGATTTTATACACATTTGGTAGTCGTGCCCTCTCTTGGCCACCTACTTGAAAGAGGTCCTCAGCCATATTAAACAGGTGCTAGGATACCCGCTACCTGAAAGTCCGCTCACAATTATTCTGGGACTCAGGCCGGTGAACCTACGAGCTATGACCCGCCGAGATCGGCATCTCAGTCTTCATATGCTTGGTGCTGCGAAGCAGACCATCGCCCGCTATTGGAAAAACAGCAGAAACGCCTTCAATAAATGTGTGGTTAGCCCGCCTGTGGCACACAGTGGCAATGGAGCTGCTTACAGCGCGTCTACAGTTTCGAGACACCAAATTCACGAAGCTGTGGAAGCCTCTGGTGGATCATTTGGGAAGACTTGAAAATGTTAGGCTACAGCCACCAAGGCTGCGAGCCTTGGGTCTCTTTGATGACGCTGTCCATCCCACGGACCCTGAGGGTTTCAGGAACCCCACTGACTGATCACCCTGCATAACACCACTATGTGCCCTTCGCGACTTAGACATTAACCCCTTCAGTGCTAATGACAAGGGTAACTCGTCATGGAGTTTCCATTGATTTCAATGGA
Source organism: Lissotriton helveticus (assembly GCF_964261635.1). Lineage (NCBI taxonomy): Eukaryota > Metazoa > Chordata > Amphibia > Caudata > Salamandridae > Lissotriton > Lissotriton helveticus. The sequence goes on along the minus strand of NC_136067.1, from coordinate 1,853,067,632 downwards.
AATTGCATGCGGAGCCATAAAACACCTTAGCATCCAAGTGGTTAAGCCTCCCAACACTCTGATCACTATAGCCACCCTAGACATTGCCCTGCATGCCGCTAAACATTGCAAGGGATGTAGCTGCCGCCGTGCCTCCCAGCGAAGTGAGATGTCATGGAAATAGTGTCAAGCCAACACCGCTACCCCCCGCCGCACCATTTGCACCATTTTCCCTATCCTTATTTTCCCTTCCCATCCGCCCCCCCCCCCAAATCCCCATTTGTTGTTTCTTTTTCCTGCAAAGGATATCTTGCTAACAGCTACAACAATGGAATCCTTGCACAGCTAGGGCCTACCTAGTGGAGAAAGAGCTCTAAAAGTGATAGCGCATGGTTCTGAACCCTAGCGACGTGGGGCTAGATGTAGGTAATCACAAATTACCGATTCTTAAATACAGAATTTTACCGATTCGGTATTTAAGAATCGGTAATTGTGATGTAGGAAATAATTCTGTAAATTTTACCGATTCGGTAAGATTCCTTATTACCGAATCGGTAATACTGATTCGGTAATAAGGAATCACCTTCCCAGTCATTCCTATGGGCCTCCAGACCCATAGGAATGAATAGGAAGCCATTCACTATTACCGATTCGGTAAATACCGAATCGGGGGAGCATATTCAAGGGTGGCAGGGTGTCACATTTACTGGTACTGGATGCCTTAGAAGTGTCCAAGAAGAGCTGATCCATAAGATCCGAAATGTTCGGATTTAAAATATTTTTTAACTTCCAAGACCTCCGTAGCTTCATCTAGACCTAGCAGAAAATGCATATGACTTAAAGAGGTCTACATCAGTTACATCTTCTAGGCTTACGATGCTAAACAAATTTGAGCTACAAAAAAAGAGACTGCTTCTGAAGGTAGAAATCTTTGCCACGAAATGCATTGAAAAGTATTTGCTCACTGAGTTGGCTTTGCAGGAGTGACATTTCTATTGCCCCCAAAACTATCAGCTTCAGTGGGACCTCATTCAATGGCTATGCAACTTCAAGAGGACTTCGCCAGATACAGCCTTCAACCTTGCTACGCTGAAGTATTTCGATATCCAAAAAAAGACTGAGTCAGAATGTAAAAATGTTAACTGGGATGATGCTCTTGGTGCATTCAACTTCCACTCCATTGTGGTCCGCTTCAAATCCTGCCTAGGCCCCCTATAAATCATGAGCAGTGACTTCTGATTGGTGCTTTACTTTTTTGGTGCCTTTTGTCCTAAAACCTTAAGAAATTATATCTCTGGCTTCCTTTATTTTAATGTTATTTTCCCTATTGCATGTTCCTCTAGGTTTAAAATTGGTTGTGGGATTTTTATTGTGTTGTGTTTTGAATTTGTAATTGTTTTGGTACTGCTAAAAACATTATACACTTTCCCTAAGGTAGGCATGGCTGCTCTGTGCCACAGCTACCAGGTGCTAAGCCTAGGTTTATTTGTTGAACGTATCACTTGGTTGCGACTCACTCACATCCTCCCCAACTAATACCAATTTTCTTACAGTGATGTCTGGTATAGGATTTGCACTGGAAGTATACACTTCCAATAAAATATCCTATGTCTAGACAAATTCTATGTCAAGAAATCAGGGATGTGGTCTATTTAAAACCTCTGGGGTTGAGGGGTTGTGGTCCTAAATGAATATTAGATAAAAATATCCCAGTTGATTATGAATGTCTTTTAATTATAAGAAGATAAGCACGCAGGCTTGGTTGGTCCAAGTGATTATGTGCATTGTTCAAACAAATGTTTATTACACTTACATTTTAACACAACACAACCTTTAAGAGACATCCATTACTGACTGAGTTGCTTTGTATAACAGATAAAATCTTAAACATGACACTATGGTGTGTTGTGCAGTGCAACACACAGGCAATGTGTTTAGTGTTTGGAGAAATTAACACATTTCGGTAAACATCACTTACAACAAAACTTTTACAACGCGGTCATTACAACGCAAACTATTACAACGCATTGCGCTGGGGGGCACTCTAGGATAGGGAATAGGTTAATTTAGTATCCAATAACCTTCCCTAGTGTCCACGGGGACTGGAGTTGGAATAGTAAATTAAACTATTCACTATCCAACACCCAAAAGCGCTATGCGTTGTAATGGTATGCGATGTAAAAACCGCGTTGTAAAGGCAGGCGTTGTAATAGCCTGCGTTGTAACGTCATACATCCACACATTTCTCCTTGTTCGTAACTGCTAAAAGGAGGCATGATTTTTTTACGCATTGCTCTGTCTGGTTATTTTAAGAGCTTGAGCTTTGCATTAAAAACTATGGGTACTTGCGATGATTCACACAATTTACACACAAGTAATGTCTCCCTCGATGCAAAGTGGTACAAAGCAACACAAAGTGCTATTTGTGCTGAGAAATTTGCATCTTTTGAGTGCAAAATAGCTTTTAGGTGGAAAGCAAATACACTTGCAAGGGTTATGCTTCACTTTGTATGTCTCTGGCCCAGGGCTAACCTTAGTAACTTTAGCTACAACATATTGAGAGCTGGCTAGAATTTGTGATGCAGCTTAAGAACTAATATGATGCATCTTGTTAGAAATGGGGGTCTCTAGTTGGCAGAGGTATGTACCTTTGACCAAGTAGGGGCCCTTCTTCCTATTAAGGGTAAGGGGATACACTTCTAAAACAGCCCCTGCTCACCTCCTCGGTAGCTTGGCACGAGCAGACAGGCTTATCTCAGAGGCAGTGTGTAAAGCATTTGTGAACACATACTTTAATACAGTAAAAACACTATAAATGGACACCCCAGCAGTTTAGAAAAATAAGTAATCTTTATCTAAACCAAAACAAGACCCAAAACGACAAAAATCCACAATGCAGTAAAAATATATGACTTCCAGATGGTAGAAATAGTTCAGTTCAAAGCAAATTGTAGATGCAACATTTTTCACACAAAGTACCTGGGATGCGTCATGCAAACAAACAAAACTGGCCGCATGGAAGGTGATGCGTCAGTTCCTTACACTCAGGGAAGGTGATGCGTCGGTTCCTTGCTCCGGGGGAGGTGATGCGTCGGTTCCTTACTGCTGCGCAAGGGAGGTGATGCATTGGTTCCTAACAGAGAGGAGGCGATGCATCGGTTTCTTAATGCGTGGGGAGGTGATGCGTCGGTTTCTTTCTGCGTCCCCAAATGATGCGACAAACTTGGTGCCACGATGCAGTGACCCGGGACGATGCGTGTATTCTTCCAGCTACCAGCAGAAAACAGTCTCTAGAGGTCCAAAACAACAGCAGGCACCTCTTTGCAGGTCAGAACTCCCAGCAAGGAAGTTCAGGGGAGCTGGTGGTGATGTATTTGTGTCCCTGAGACTTCAGAAAAGGAGGCAAGCTCAGTTTCAAGCCCTTGGAGATCTTCCTCAAGCAGGGGACACAGCAAACAGCAAAGTCCTTTTCTCCTTTTCTAGGCAGCAAGTTGCTACTGCAGGTCAACCCCAGACAGCAAACAGCACAGGGGAAGAATTCCTCCTCAGCTTCTCCATCTCTTCTCCTTGGCAAAGGTTCCTTTTGATTCCCAGAAGTGATCTAAAAGTCTGGGGTCTGGACCCCTCTTTTTATACCCAAAAGTCCTTTGCTCTCTGAAGGCAGACAACCTTCCCAGACAAAACCATTTATGTGGGTCACTTTGGAAGTGCACAACAACCTCCATTGTCAGTGTACGCCCTGGCTCCAGACACACCACATTGGTGCAGGGCCATTATTGTGGAAGGCCTGCACAGCCCTATTCAGGTGCAGGTGCTACTCATTCCTCCACTCCAAATGCATATCAGGCCTATTCAGCCCAGCCCTGACTCATCAGGCTCGCTGGAGCCACTGCTCCCCCCAGCCCCCGACACTCCAAAGCCAGACATGCAATACACAAACCTAGCAGAGGCATTCTGGAAGGCTAAGCAAGAAAATACCTACTTTCTAAAAGTGGTATTTTCAAACACAGAATGTAAAAAGCGCCCTCACTAAAAGATGCATTGTAACATTCTGAGTTCAGACATATCAAACTTTATTTTCCTACCTTGTTCCCAGGGGTAGTTATGTTTCTAAAATGTTATAAACAAACCCCCCATCCTATCCTATAGGAGCGGGTAGCCTTGCAATAGTGACAGATGAAATTGGCAGTATTTCACTATCAGGACATGCCACACATATCAGGGCATGTCCTACCTTTCACAGAACAATGCACCCTGCCCACAGGGGTACCTTGGGTCTACCATAGGGATGGCTAACATATAAGAACATGGAAGGTTAGGGACTGGCAAGTGTGTGTGAGCCCCAATACGCTGCTATTGCTAATGGTAACAGCGAAGAAGCTTTTGTCCATACTGTGTATAAGGAGCCTATTTTCTCTCGGAGTGAAGTGGATAGGGCATTGGACCAGGTCACCGAGGGTCGTGCTACCGGCATGGATTGTGTCCCCGCAGATTTATTTCCGAATAACAGAGGGCGTTGGCGATTATATATTTTGTATGTGGCAAATGCCATAGCCCAAGGGATGGAAGTACCTATCTCATGGAAAGGGGCAGAAATAGTGCCGGTGTATAAAAAGGGTGATAAGTCGCTCGCAGCCAACTACAGACCAATAAGTCTAATTGACTGTTTACAAAAAATCATGGGATGGCTGGTTTTGGGCAGAATCCAGTCCTGGATGGATAATGACAATATTTTGAGTCACCTACAGGCTGGTTTCCGGCCAAAAACAAGTACCATAGACCAGGTTTTCCGGTTAATTATGTTATACTGTCGTACCGTGGTCCTGGAAAAGGGTACCTTGTATGCCGTTTTTGTCGACTTAAAGGCGGCTTTCGACCTGGTCCCTCGCAACATATTATGGAAAGTCCTAGCGGAGCTGGGGATGGCACCTGAATTGCTGAGTTTGATTGTCCGCCTGCATGAGGACGCCTTCGCCCGGGTCCGGTGGGGTTGCCAGGGGGAGGTAACGGAGCCCTTTCCGGTGGAGCATGGAGTGAGGCAAGGTTGCGTCATGGAACCAACATTATTCTCGCTCTTCGTGAATGGGGTTGCGGATTTCCTCTCCCTGGTCCCGACTGATGCCCCTGCGATGTCTGGCGAGCGGGTTCCGATCCTCATGTTCGCGGACGACACGCACATCATTTCAAAGACTCCGAGTGGACTACAGCAAGCACTGAAGCGGTTTGAAGATTTTTTTTGAATAGGGGCCTAGAAATAAACACGACAAAAACCAAGTATATGGTCCTGACTGGCCGTAAAACGTGCGGGTCCAATAGACCCTTCAAAGGGGTGATCAATATGAACGGTTCCCCGCTGGAGCGGGTAGATGCCTTCACCTACCTGGGGGTTACCCTTCAGAAAGACTTGGGGTGGTCTAGCCAACTGGACATTGTGGCGCTAAAACTCCGCCAGCAGGCAGGTATCCTTTTGAGAAAATTCACCTTCTCATCAACAAAGGCTATTAGCCCCTTATTGGAAGTATACGGGATGAAGGTCTTAGGTTCGGCCCTTTATGGAGCCGAATTTTGGGGTTTCGAAGATCTAAGAAAGCTAATGCTAGCAGAAAATGAATTCCTACGAAAAGCTACTAGCGTTCCCATAAGTGCCCCATTAAAACCACTAATGTGGGACCATGGAAAAAAGGCAGTCCATGATCTTGCCTTTCTGCGGCCATTACTATATTGGCGCCGTTTATGGACCACAGAAGAATTACAGCACTATGCCCAGGGACTAAGGGAGATAATGGCTAAGGACCCATGCCATAGAATACACTGGCTGAAGGCCATTAGATCAATACTCTTCAAACTGGGAATGAGGGAATTATGGGAGGATCCGGAAAACGCCCAATTCCCCTCTAAAAAATCACTAAAGAAAAGTATTGGGAGATGGTGATTGCTGAAGAGAGGTCAGAGGGTCTTTTCTTGCACTTAACTGGTCGTTTCATGGATATTAAAGCCCATCCACAACTGGAACAATATTGGGACATTATTGGTAAACAACAGGACCGAAAGCTTTATTTTCAGCTTAGGGTAGGCTCACTACCAATAAGATCCTTTACAGCAAAATGGGCAGACAAAAATGGTAACGACAGATGTCCCAAGTGTGGGGAGGAACAAGAGTCATTAGGTCATTTTTTATTCTTTTGTCCTTTGTATACTGTCCCCAGAACGATGTGGATCAAGCCTATTTGTAAACTGCTTGGGATACATAGGCATGGTGAGGCTCTGAGAATTCTATCTACAGACCCGACACCTAGAATAGCTGTTGCCGTGGCTAAATTCTTGAGATGAGCTTAGGTAATTCGCACAAAATACATAGCGGTAACTATATGAAGATTAAGTTGTATTCGCCTATGTATTTTGGGGTTAACTCTCGTGAATTTTCGTGCAATTCTCCTCCAGACAAATGTACATTGATGAAATGATTTTAGACTTTTTAAATTGTAATTCGGCAATAGTCTATTGTAGTTTAATACTCCTTTTAAATATTTATTGTATGGTTTTTTTAAATTATCTTTTTTATCAACAATTGTGTATTTTATGTATACTTTTATGACTTAATTGTCGAGTAAAGTTTGTGAATTGAAGGCAAGTGTGTGCACTTGCCAAGTCGACATGGCAGTACCAGACTGCACACAGGTCTGCAATGTCATGCCAGAGTTTACATGTATAGACTGCTTATGTGGGTGGCACAATCAGTGCTGCAGTACACTAGCAGCATTTGATTTACAGGCCCTGGGCACACACAGTGCACTGTACTAGGGTCTGACTAGTAAATCAAATATGCCAATCACGGAATCACCAATCCATAACAACAATTTACAAAAGGAGCACTTGCACTTTGGCACTGAATAGGCAAAGTGCCCAAAGCATCTAGGCCAGCAAAATAAAGTCCAACACACAGCAAAACCACAGGAGGCAAAAGGCAAAAATCCACGGGAAATCCACACTAATGGTTCCAGGTCTAACACATCTCAAAACTGATATTTGTAAGGAAATGCCTCTTCTTGCATGTTGACATTCATTTTTTGGACTGTTGCTGGTGGATTTTGGACTCTGTGCAGTGGGACCCTGCTACCCAAGCCTCAGTGCATGTATTCTGACCCTAAAACTGTTTGACTTGATGAAAATACTAAATGGCACATTTAACTTTACATATAAGTCTCTAGTATATGTTATCCCATGCACCCACGGCCTTTAAGATAAATGTAACTAGTGAATTGCAGCACTTATTGTGCCACCCTTAAAGTGACCATATAAAACATGACTCTAAATGCCACAGCAGCCTAAATAGGAAGTTTTAAAACTGTCATTTAGATCTGTTAAAATCACCTTTTTACAGACCTAAAGCTTATTTTAAAATAGTGGTAAGTCACCCCTAAAGTAGGCTTTACAAGCCCTAAGGCAGGGTGCATATTGCATAAAAGTGGGACATGTGAATCTGTTGTTTTTACACATCCTTACAATAAAGACGGCTCTAAACATGTTTTTCACTGTAGCAAGGCTGACTGGGCCATAGAAAACACTGAGTTACCTTATTACTCTTAATGAGCTAACATCAGATTATCACTGGCTAGAAAAATACTTCACTCATTTTCACAGTTAAACAAAATCCAACGTAATGCAAAAGTTGCATTTTGTCTAACTACTGCAGACATAGTGAGTTTAGAAAGAAAGCTTTTTCTGACTAAAGCTTCCAGTAGCCTTTTTAGAGATAATCCTTAACTGTCACCTATCAGACCACTGCAAGAAGGTGTTAATTGCTGCTAGTAAAGAGAATATAATGACAGTGAATGGAAGGAGGTGTGATCTCTTCCTGACAAGAGGGCCTGGGGTATGTGCCCACCAATTGCTAAAGTTTCAATGGAGCATTCCCTCACCGGCAGATGTAACTCACACCTAGGCCTGCCCTACCCATTGTTCAGGTAGTCCGGATGGCACCAATCCCAGTGGGAGGAAAGCCTGTTTCAGAACTGGTTCGCAGAAGAAGTTTCTAATTTCCCTAGACACAACTGAGCGGTGTGTCCTCAGCTCTGTCCAGGAGATGAAAGGTTCTGCTGTGTTGGATTTGGACAGAGTAATGTACTGTGGGATTGATTAGGGCTATACTCCCAGGAAGTGATGTAAAAGTGGGCAGGGTAGCTTCTGGGAACTCCTTCTCCATTGGTCAGGGAATTTCCCCACCCACAATCTGGGGCCAGGCATAAATGTGGCATCTCACACCCATTCAGAGCTTTCCTACCATCGACGACGTCCACAACAAGTTTCCCACCGAGGCTCCCACTGAGGTCCCTCACTTCATCAGGCTGCCGTTGTTTAGCCTTCCTTTTGAAGCTACCTGCAACCCGACCCACCGACTGCCTTTTGACGATGACTTTGCTCCAGAAAATCTTCTACGTCAGTCAGAAGGTAAACTTTCCACTGGGACAAACCTGGTCCTTGTATCAAACCAGCAGTAGAGATCAAATAACCGCGAGCAGCGCTTTGCACCTTTAGGCGCAATCTTGACTTGAAATTTCTAAGAATCATATCTCCAGTTCCCTATATCCGTATTTTGTCATTTTGGGGGACATTTGTTCACTACATATTACTGTTTTTTATAAATTGGAATGGGATTTTTATCTTGTTGTGCTTTCTACTTTTTAATTTATAAATTCTACACACATTTCTCCTTAGTTAAGCCTATCTGCTCTGTGCTACAGCTGCTAAAGGTTGCTCTCTGGTTTAAATTATCAAGATGTAACTGGACCTGGTATGGAGTTGTGACTTTTTTACTTGGTGAGGCCTCCCATCCTCCTCAACTAATAATCCACATACTCACAATATTCATAGGAGGTCGCCAAACCTCCTGCTTCAATAATATTAATGATTCAGGACACCGTAGGTGACCCTCTAAGAACAGCTGCAAACACAAAGATGGAGACCTGTGAAGCAATCTACTTCCTTTAAAGGGACGGGTGTTTTTTCTAAAACAAATATTCACAATACAGAAAGACATACTGGGGGATGTGGTGGTCCCTTGGATGACTGTCTGCCTCGGCAGACACTGCCTTACATAATGCACAAGGTGTAAGTTGTTGCACATGGACAGCTTCCTCTTTGTGAACCACCCCAGTCAGGTTTCAATAGCTAATGAATTATTTGAAATTGCGGTCTCAAGCAATTGATACATACCATTAAGACTTGCAAATTGGAGGGACTGCCTTTTTCGTGCTCCCTCCTACTTGCAATTCAGAAGGGTTTCAAAAGTCCTTTTCCAATTTGGAAAGACTGTGACGTGAAAAAGACTTTTGCACATTATTAAAAGGAATTTTGTGGTCGCAGAAACAGTGTGCTTCTTGAATTACAGGGTTTTGCGACAGTAAAATGCCTTTATATTTGAGGGGCTGGAATTCTTTTATACTGAAACCTTGAACAGCAATCTGATTTCTTGTGATATTTTAGAAATATTAAGAACAAGCGAGACAGTACATTGAAGTCAAAAGATCAGACGGAAAGTTCAGTTTTGTGACCCATAGCAGACTCGGTTCTCCCATACTTTATGATACCCTTATTGAAAATCGATGAAAGCTCCAGAATGACAACACACACAAAATTGTGGAAAAAAGAATAACTTATGAAATAATATGCAAATAAATGAACAAGCTGTCATAAAAGATAAGCATAAAACTGTAAGCTTAAGAAACACAAAAACAAAACTAGGCACTACGTTTTTCCATACTGTCGCTAGCGTCCATTTTGTAGATATGCTGCTGCCGCTGACCAGACCTTTAGATACAGTTCAACTCGGACTCCTGAGAACAAACCGCCGCTGTGGCATTGCCGGCTGACCTTAAGAACCCAAAAAGAAACTTCGCAGCAGGAGGTTGCCATGCCAGCTGATCCCGGTCGCACAGTTGCGCGAGAGTGGCTTCATTGCCCTTCTGACTTTGAAACTCGGTTCCTGGGTAGAAAGGGCACATGGCAGGAGGTCAATGCCCCGATAAAAGAATCCAAAAGTTTAAGAAATAAAACCATTGAAAAGGTAACAAAACAGCAAGCTAGCGGTCCTCCCTAAATAGTGATATTGACAAAGAGATGCAGCGTCGTGTCAAACAAAGTAAGCACTGAAAATCCAAAATTAAGGCTTTTCGGCTGATTTTGACTGGCAGAAGCAGCGTTCGTTGACATACCTAAATTATTCAACAAAACATAACACAACATAACTCAATGGTGAAAAAAATGGCAAATGCATAAAAAATACTCAAAACAGAATGCAAGACAACATCCACAGTACAACACAGCAAAGTTAGAGACAAGTGAAAGTAAAACTGTGATCCAAATATCTGCAACCCTTTTCCTCACTGACAGCTCAGTCTAGACATGAGGCATTATCAAGATATGCCCTCATGTGCATAGAACACCGTCATTATCTCTAGCAAAAACTTATATAAGGCTAGACATAACAAAGACTCTCACTGGCCATATTCTCTATGCTTATGAGTTGCCAGTTTTAGGAGGCAGGTGGATACAGCATGGAAATATTTCATGTTTAGATGTAGTGCAGACAGACACAGAAATGCAGTAGATGGTACTGGGTACAGACCAGCAAGAGACCAAGGGCCAGATTAAGAGTTTGACAGAAGGAGTAACCTCCACCAGAATGGTGAAGAATAACGCCTCCTCCATCCTGAGGGAGCTCTGTCTGCCACATTAAGGCTTGTGCACTGACCTCCTGACAATGGTAGCTCCTGCCAATGCAGAAAAGGTTTGACGGACAATACCACCAGCCATAAGGCCAAGTGGAAGTTTGTTTTTTAAAAATAAAACAATAATGGACCCCAGTCTCTGCGGAAGGTTTCTCAAAGGGTAAGGGGGATCATTTAGTTTTTTTCCCTGTCCTTTAGTTCCATGAATATTCTTTTCTCTGAAGGCCCCTACTCCGTCAGCCCATCGGAGAGAGAATTCTGCCAATTAACTCAATGGGAACTCTATGAAGGGAATGATGATGATCCTCCCAACTCTAGATGAGGCGAGCGGACAGCCAGTTTGTTATTTGCAACAGATTACCCTATATGCCAATTTCTAAATCAGGCCATAAGGCCTTTCCCAGCCTACAATTACTGTTAATGTAGGTATGGGGCCCGCATTAACAGTAATTCCTGGGTGATTAAAATGTTTGGGGTAACAACATGCAGGATTCCATGTTTCTGTAAACATTCCCACCTGTTTTCCTGCAGTGTTTTACACAAGCAGTTTAGCAGCTTACAACAGCTTACATCTCCATTTAAAAACAAATCTTGCAATTCCTATGGACCTAGTAACTTTAGTGACTGGCCTCATCAGAATTAATGGAAGCAGCAACATGTTACTTATGGGGATATGGTATGAGTTCACAAGTATTCCTACAGATGTTTTATACCATGCCCTCCAGTCTCTTAGTGAAGAGGATAATAAGAAGGGAACCACAGTACTGATGCAGAGAAGTGGGTGCATATATTTATATTTACATTTTCACAGTTTGATACATTATGGGCTCCATTAGGATATCGGGCGGATTGCCTCCGCCAGGGTGGCGGTGGCCACCGCCACCCTGGCGGAGGCAATCCGCCTGACAACCACTCTTGTTTTCCCCTCCGCCTGATTAGGATGGCGGAGGAGACAATGGCGGACGGAAAGACCGTCCGCCGCTTTACCGTGGCGGTAATAGATTAATATGGTGGCGGTGTCCAATGGACACCGCCAGCCATATTACGATGGCTTACATTAGGGGCCTTTCCGCGGCGGCAATGCCGCCACGGAAAGACAGGCAGCGATTGCTGCGGGGGCCCCGGCGGGGCCCCCAGGTTGGCGATACTGTCAGGGGGGCACATGGGGGTACCTATGGTACCCCCCCACATTTGCATATGCAAAGCGGCAGGCACCGCGCGGTGCCTGCCATTTTGCATATGCAAATGCGAAAAAGCATTTTTTGCATTGTGGCGGGCGGTGCAGAGTGCACCGCCCGCCACAATGCTAAAACTACAGGATGTGCCCGCCACTGTGGCGGGCACATCCTAATTCCCCCCACAGGACCCCCGCCTTTATGGCGGGCGGTCCCGTTCTCCGATAGGGTGGCGAGCGGACAATGTCCGCCCGTCATCCTAATGGGGCCCTAAATATTCTGTATGTATAGAGATATGTACTTGTATCTAAGCCGCTTATTTCACTTAGCCAAAGTTTAAATTATTTTCATTATTCATATTTTTTTGCATATATCTATTATTGTTACATGCATGTAAACCTAACCTAAACATTGCAAAGTGCAATGAAGAACAACAAAAGAAAACATACCTCCCTATAAAAAAAAAAAAATAAGAATATTGAATGTCTTCCTCCTTGGGAAAAAATGAAAAATTACCTAAAATACATTTGTTAATGAAAATTACATTGTGAAATGTCACAGACGATCTAGTGGCTGTGGTTAACCAATATCCCAGCCGGAAACATTAACCAATTTCCATTAGAGAAGCACATCTCATACGTACATACAGTGATTAATGCCAATCATGTCTTTTTAGGTTTTTCCTGGTAAAATCACTTGTATTTAATATTTATTAAAAGGGGGGGTTTATCAGTGGACAATGCTGAATTACTGTGTTCATTTGTTTTTGTATAGAACGTTTTTTATTGTTAAATTCCTCCAGCTGCACACATTTACAATAATTCTGCTAAAGCTGTGCATGCTGGTTAAGCCCCATTCACTGTCAATATAAGATTTCTTCCCACAGAAAAGGCAGACAGCTTCTAACAGTATTCTGGAATACTTACTTTTTATTACCTAGTTGTGTAAAGCAGATGCTTTAGCCTTAGCATGTTTGTGGCATTTCCTATCCATGCCTCAGTACCTACCCTTGCACTTTGTAGGCATTATTGGATTGTTTTTTTCAATGTAATCTATTTGATCATTATGATCAAATTCTAAATGTTGTAATAAGCAGTGCATGTTAAAAATAAAGTTAATATAGAAGAGATATGCTATATATTACTACTTAATAGGCAGCCACAAGAGTAGTTACCTTGCAGACAGCAGGGTCATGATTTGAATGGTGTTGCAAGTGCAGCTAGTACAGTAGCACTGGGGGCCAAAAGCTCTGGGGACCATACTAAACCCAGATTATTTCTAAAATGTCAAACTAAACAGGCAGTCACAAGTGCAGTTACCTTGCAGACAACAGGGATATGATTTGAATGGTGCAGTAGCAACGAGCCCAAAAGTTGTCAGAACTCCCCCTAACACATAATATTGCTATATTTGACTACTAAGTGGAAATAACAAGGACCCCCTACTTGACCAATTACAGAAAATTCCGAGGTCAGGGACATAACATGTGAAAATAACAACCTAGGCAATTCACTATTTGCTTGTCAAATATGTTAATAGAGAGGAAAATAAAATAATGACATATGAAGTTATTGCTTTTTATTAATTCCATAGAGTTTAAATATAAAGTTTACACATAAAACCACATTATTTAAAAATGGTGTATAGCTCACCAATGAAGAGCTACAACATCAACAAATTAAAAACATGAGTTAATACGATTACAATTCATTTAATAAAATAAAAGACAAAGAAATGGTTTTCAATGAAAAAACACAAGTGGCACAATATTATTGTCAGTGGCACAATATTATTGTCGACGCGCGTTTCGGCGACCAGCGCCTTCTTCAGGAGTAGCCACATTTAATCTGAAAATATAAAAAATATATGCATAATAGATACTTTTCAAACTCATTGTGAAAAAACTGGACAAAAATACATACATAGTAATACAGCAGTTTTTGTTTGGACCAAAAGCAATACAACACATACAAAAAATGTCAAACCTCTCATTTTTGACAAGCAAGAACAAGACAAACTAGATATGTCTAATCTTAAACATCAAGTCATTTCATTGCTCAAAGTTTCAAAAAACCAATGGGGAATAGGAAGGGCTAGTAGATCAACTAAAGATGTTCTATATCTAATGTTCAACCGTTTAGTTCTCAAAAGATCCAAATGATACATTTTATTATATTGTAGGATTATTAATGCACTAAAACTCGTTTTAAATCCAAAATGTAAATATCATATAGAGGAAACGAGATTCATGTTGATAACTAGAGTACTAAATATTAAATCATAGAGGTTCTTACTAAATCACCGAGATATCGATTACCATAGGATACCTTACTAGATTCTTCCCATAAAATTGAGAGAAGGATACTGTAAAAATAAGATTTCATGTGGTTATATACATTTTGTTTATAGATATACTTTCTTTTTTTATCGATATACTTTCTTTATTATGGTGATATTTTTAATGACCAAAAATGCTAGCTCTTTTGTTAGAGAACAATCTTACACATTTCAGTTAGAGTTTCAACTTATTTATATATAGCATTATAGATTGTTATTTAGTCAATAGTTAGGGACTCAATATTAGGTATGATTCTTCAGAATCGAAATCGCAAAGATGGAATTTTAGGATTGAAGGGAAAACTCGTACCTTATTAGTTCAATAAATTTCAAGGGCGTTGATACTGGTTCAAATAATCCTTCGTGTTGTACGAGGTTATAGTTCGAATATTCATAAAACTGAGGATAAAGTATATGCAAAAAAACGGATGATTAAGATAAATTGTGTTATGTATATCTAATCCAAATACTATGAAGCCTAATGATAGGTCCAAATGAAAGAATACATAAAACATGTTTACCTTCTAATTTTGATTTATTCCGCAAATGTTGATGGATGTTAATATAAGATTACGTGAGTCGTCATGATGTGTAAGGAACACATTCCAGAGATTCGAAATAGCAAAAATTCGAAGGACAATACAAAGACACATTTTCAAAGAGAATAATAAAAAAGGATGTTCTAACAATTCTCTTATGATCGCGATTATGTATTGACCGATTACCTGAATGGGAAAACACGAAGTGAAACGCTAGATAGAAATCCAGATAAAATGTAACTGGATATGTTGATGAACTTCGGGCAAACTAGGATCTATGAAATAAGACGAAAAAGGACCTTAAAATTATGTCCGTTTTCTACCGCGTATATGAAACAAGAAGGTGAATAATGTTGCTACCTGAATATAGGGATATTTAAGCTTGCCACCTGGTCTGTAGGCACCAACGATTCTCTATTTGTAGGTTCAACCAGATATCCTCTTGATGTGGGGATATTCGGATACTATATAAATATAAGTAGATAATGCAATATTAGATGAATAACAGACTTTAACTGCCGTCAGCGCTAGTCATCTAATAAACAGGAAGCGCTTACCTTAAAAATGGAACAATAAGTGGTTCGCTAATTTCAAACGATAAATCTTCGTGATAAACTAAAATAGTGGTGCTAAAAAATAATGGGAGAAAAGAATTATAATTTCTATTTAGGCCGGCCTAGAAAGCTAAGTAGATAACCAACGCTTACCTTTAACTTGTGAAACAAATGCGCAGACCAGGGGCCAGTGCCAGCGTATCTCTCGGATTCTAAATCTTCATCACCTACCGGCTAGTAACAGGCGTTTTTAAACCGTTACTTAATTGAATAAGCCGCGCCTCGCAGAGTCATGTGATTTGTTACGAATCAGTGACACAGAAGTAGATAATGGACTACACCAGTATATGGAAATACTAAAAATAAATGATGGACTATTAACAACAGCTATAAAGACTTGTCATTTTAATTGGAGAAAAAGGACTCGACTAAGATGGTAGAGTGGTAATGAAAATAGATGGTGGACTCACAATAGTCATAACTAGAATAGAAAGTGGACGTGCAAATGTTGCAAGTCGACACAATGAATTTTTTAACAATAAGCGGTAGAGTACAAACGCACATCATAATGATTGTATATTCTAACCGCCAATATTGCGTATGTCTAAATGAATCCTATGACCCCACGTAAGTTCCTTAATAAATGAATATCTAATAGTATAAAAGAAATACAGAAGTAATAAAAAGGTAATTTCAGAATAAAATATTCGATAACCATATCAGTAATTTAGTATCAAATATGTAACGAAACTGATGCATAGGCGCAGAGCTAATTTGGAATACGAAAATGAGAGAACTGGCATTAGACATAAAAATCCTATATGGGGGCGTAGTTCTTATTTCATAAAGCACCCCATATAGACAAAAAATATATTAAAGATTGAATATTAAATATGAAATGTCTATCGCGTTCTCCCATGGGCAATCACTATTAAGCCCATTTCTAAACGTATTTAGAACAAAGATCCAGTAAACATCACGTTTTTTTCTTATAGGCATACGTCCTCTGGAATCCGGGGTATGTATTTTTTCCAGAATTCGCCATTTAAAGTCATCTGGACCGTGATTATGTTCTATAAAATGTTACACCATTGGTGCCAGAAGCTTTTTAGTTTTAATGGCTGCGCGATGCTCAGTTAGTCGGACTTGTATGCTTCTGGATGTTTCACCTACATATCCAGCGAGGCATGGACATTGAATATAATATATTACATTAGAGGTTTTACAATTCCACAATTGACTTGCGTTAGTTGTAAAGCCATTATGTGTGAATTGTTCACCGAGAATAATTGATCCACAGGATTTACATGAAGAGCAAGGTACTGTACCTCTCACAGGTTGGTTAGTGTCAATTGATTTCTGTAGGAACTTAGATTGGTTAGATGAATCATTAAAGCGAGAGTGCACAATATGATCTTTGATATTACGATTGCGTTGATGCGCAAAAAGTGGTTTGGCCAATTTTTGTTCATTTGAACAGTTACTATTTAAAATATGCCAACTTGAATTGATGATTTGTTTGACTTTGGCATTAAGGGTCGAGTGTTTAATGATACAAACTACTTGTTTTGTTTCTTCAGCTGATTCGGATTTTAGGAGACAATCTCGATCATAATAGCGTGCCCTCTTATAGGAATCCCTCACAAGTCTGTGAGGGTATCCTCTATTGATGAATTTAGTTCTCATGAGACTAGCCTATTTGTCAAAATCTGCGAGGTCCGAACAATTGCGTCTTACTCTCACAAATTGAGAAAAAGGGATACTGTCCTTCTGATTACGGGGGTGAAAACTATGGTAATCCAGCAAGGTATTTCTTGCTGTAGGCTTTATAAATAGATCAACTTTCATTGGTTATCATTATATCCAAGAATTCCACTCTATCCGAGCTTATATGAGACGTAAATTTCAGATTCAAATCTGCCGCATTAATCCAACTGATGAAGTCTTTCAGAGTCTCTCTCCCACCAGTCCAAACAAAGAAAATATCATCGATATATCTGGACCAGTGGGAGACAGACTCATAAAAAGTGGCAATTTCATTATAAATACATCTCTCTTCGAATGAGGCCATGAATATATTTGCCACTGATGGTGCCACCGAAGCACCCATACTTACGCCTTTAATTTGGCGATATATGTTAGTACCAAATGAGAAGAAATGTTCTGTTAAAACTATTTTTAGGCATGCAAGGGTAAAATCGGTGGGACATTGAATTTTTTGATCTTCAATAAACCATTTAGTGGTTTCCATTGCTGCTGTTAGCGGGATGTTACTGTATAAAGACTCAACGTCTAAGGTGACAAGCAGATCATTAGAAGAGTTGAAGGATACATTTTCAATTTTTGTAATCATGTGGCCCGTATCTCTCACATAAGATTTAATCTTATGGATATGGGGGGGAAGAAAATTATCAACATATTTAGAAAGTGGTTCTGTAATAGTACCTATTGTGGAAACAATTGGCCTAAAGGGCGGATTGTCTTGATTTTTATGGATCTTAGGCAATCCGTATACACATGCAATCTTTCCTTGGTTACAGTTTAAATAGTCATGTTCCTTTATAGAGATGTCACCTCTTTCAAGTGCTTCCTTAGTTAGCAGTTTGACTTCTCTAGATAGTAAACTGGTGGAGTATGTTTTAACATTAATATAAAAAGAGGGATCATCTAACATCTTAAGCATATTGGCTTCATATAGCTGTGAATCCATAACAGCTATACCTCCACCTTTATCACAATTTTTTATTGTGAGTGTCTTATTCGCTGATAAAGATTGGAGGGCTAGATGTTCTTCCCTATTCAAATTATAAATAGGTTTGTGAACAAATTGCAAAGCTTTATCTAGTTTTTTTAGACCTACAAGCTCGAAAGCAGCCACTTCTGGTCCTAATTGTTCCAATGATGGACTGAAGGTGGTTGGAAGAGACAGAGTCTTAATATTGTCACTATCATTTTCTATATAGACATTTTGATCAAAGAATCTTTTCAATCTAATCTTGCGAAAGAATGAAATTATATCACAGTGTAATTCAAAAAGGTTAGCAGAGGCATGTGGAACATAAGAAAGGCCTTTTGATAAAAGGCTTATTGTAGGATCATCTAACTTAGTCTTTGATAAATTGAAAATAGGGATTAAATCCCTGGTTTCCAATATTGACGATTCCTCGTTTCCCTGATAAATTGTGGTTCCTCCTGTTGATAATGATGTTGAGGCTTGTATTCTCCTCTGTTCTGGCCTTGAAAGCGTACTCTCGGGCATTCCCGATTTGTTCCTCGATTGTCTAAAAAAGGTTGCCCTTGGTTACGTTTTGCTTGTGCTGCATTAAAGTTATTTTCTGGCTCATAGTAGGCATCACTAGGATCACAATCAGAATCAGATGTTTCAGAGAACGTATTTACTCTCTGCTGTTGGGTCCTATTCTCATCCACATAATGATTTTGTTTATAGAAATCAGTTCTTAAATACGGATAAGTATTTTCTATTGTACAAAATCTTTTATCTTTCGATAATTTATCATTCTTTCGTTTGTCTAGATAGTTTGAGAAAGATTCTAGTTCTTTATTACACTCTTCTATCTTTTTCATTGCCTCATTTATGTCACCCATCTTTTTAATTTTATCTTCCAGTTCTTCCACTTCAGTTTTAATTTCTACCGCTAGGATCTTTGCCGTTTCAACAATTAGGATCATAAGATCGCGAGAACATCTGCTCGCGATCATGCTCCATTTATCCAAAAAAGCTCTATAATGTACAAACAAGCCTGGGATATTTTGCACAAGGAGGCCAAGTGGAATAATACCTGATTTAAGATAGGCTAACATGAACTCACCGTGTGCTTCCATCCTTCTCAGTTTCTTTTTGAGGTCTATTAATTTCCTAACATCATCTTGGTTATGACTGGAGTCATTGGATGCATTCCCAAAAGAAGCAGAGGTCCCTACCAATAGTTCAGACTCCGCATCGGTGAAACCAAAGGTTTTAAGTTGGGCCATACTAATGGAATAAAGAAGGAATAGGATAAAAAGTAAAATCAACAAGATTTACAGTAGAAACAATGAGGAATGAAAATAACATGTATATTATCAAGTAGTTTAGTGTAACAACAAAAGCCCTGCGCAGACAGGCTGCGGGAAAAATAAGTGGAAATAACAAGGACCCCATGCTTGACCAATTACAGAAAATTGCTAGGTCAGGGACATAACATGTTACTAGCCGGTAGGTGATGAAGATTTAGAATCCGAGAGATACGCTGGCACTGGCCCCTGGTCTGCGCATTTGTTTCACAAGTTAAAGGTAAGCGTTGGTTATCCACTTAGCTTTCTAGGCCGGCCTAAATAGAAATTATAATTCTTTTCTCCCATTATTTTTTAGCACCACTATTTTAGTTTATCACGAAGATTTATCGTTTGAAATTAGAGAACCACTTATTCTTCCATTTTTAAGGTAAGCGCTTCCTGTTTATTAGATGACTAGCGCTTACGGCAGTTAAAGTCTGTTATTCATCTAATATTGCATTATCTACTTATATTTATATAGTATCCGAATATCCCCACATCAGGAGGATATCTGGTTGAACCTACAAATAGAGAATCGTTGGTGCCTACAGACCAGGTGGCAAGCTTAAATATCGCTATATTCAGGTAGCAACATTATTCACCTTCTTGTTTCATATACGCGTTAGAAAACGGACATAATTTTAAGGTTCTTTTTCGTCTTATTTCATAGATCCTAGTTTGCCCGAAGTTCATCAACATATCCAGTTACGTTTTATCTGGAGTTCTATCTAGCGTTTCACTTCGTGTTTTCCCATTCAGGTAATCGGTCAGTACATAATCGCGATCATAAAAAAATTGTTAGAACATCCTTTTTTATTATTCTCTTTGAAAATATGTCTTTGTATTGTCCTTCGAATTTTAGCTATTTCGAATCTCTGTAATGTGTTCCTTACACATCATGAAGACTCACGTAATCTTATATTAACATCTATCAACATTTGCGGAATAAATCAAAATTAGAAGGTAAACATGTTTTATGTATTCTTTCATTTGGACCTATCATTAGGCTTTATAGTATTTGGATTAGATATACATAACACAATTTATCCTAATCATTCATTTTTTGCATATAATTCATCCTCAGTTTTATGAATATTCAAACTATAACCTCGTACAACACGAAGGATTATTTGAACCAGTATCAACGCCCTTGAAATTCATTGAACTAATAAGGTACGAGGTTTCCCTTCAATCCTAAAATTCCATCTTTGCGATTTCGATTCTGAAGAATCATACCTAATATTGAGTCCCTAACTATTGACTAAATAACAATCTATAATGCTATATATAAATAAGTTGAAACTCTAACTGAAATGTGTAAGATTGTTCTCTAACAAAAGAGCTAGCATTTTTGGTCATTAAAAATATCACCATAATAAAGAAAGTATATCGATAAAAAAAGAAAGTATATCTATAAACAAAATGTATATAACCACATGAAATCTTATTTTTACAGTATCCTTCTCTCAATTCTATGGGAAGAATCTAGTAAGGTATCCTATGGTAATCAATATCTCGGTGATTTAGTAAGTACCTCTATGATTTAATATTTAGTACTCTAGTTATCAACATGAATCTCGTTTCCTCTATATAATATTTACATTTTGGATTTAAAACGAGTTTTAGTGCATTAATAATCCTACAATATAATAAAATGTATCATTTGGACCTTTTGAGTACTAAATGGTTGAACATTAGATATAGAACATCTTTAGTTGATCTACTAGCCCTTCCTATTCCCCTTTGGTTCTTTGAAACTTTGAGCAATGAAATGACTTGATGTTTAAGATTAGACATATCTAGTTTGTCTTGTTCTTGCTTGTCAAAAATGAGAGGTTTGACATTTTTTGTATGTGTTGTATTGCTTTTGGTCCAAACAAAAACTGCTGTATTACTATGTATGTATTCTTGTCCAGTTTTTTCACAATGAGTTTGAAAAGTATCAATTATGCATATATTTTTTATATTTTCAGATTAAACGTGGCTACTCCGGAAGAAGGCGCTGGTCGCCGAAACACGCGTCGACAATAATATTGTGCCACTGACAATAATATTGAGCCACTTGTGTTTTTTCATTGAAAACAATTTCTTTGTCTTTTATTTTATTAAATGAATTGTAATCGTATTAACTCATGTTTTTAATTTGTTGATGTTGTAGCTCTTCATTGGTGAGCTATACACCATTTTTAAATAATGTGGTTTTATGTGTAAACTTTATATATAAACTCTACCGAATTAATAAAAAAGCAATAACTTCATATGTCATTATTTTATTTTCCTCTCTATTATCATATTTGACAAGCAAATAGTGTATTGCCTAGGTTGTTATTTTCACATATATTTGACTACTAAACAGGCAGTCACAATTGCAATTACCTTGTAGTTAAAAGGGACTTGATTTGAATAGTGCAGCAGGTGCAGTAGCTCCGGGGCCAAAAGCTATACGGACCACACTAGACCCGGATTATTGAAAAAATGTACAACTAAACAAGACAATCACAAGTGCATTTATCTGGCAGGCAGTAGAGTCATGATTTGAATGGTGCAGCGGGTGCAGTAGCAACAGAACCAAAAGCTATAGGCATCCCACTAAACACATAATATTGCTATATTTTACCACTAAACAGGCAGTCACAAGTGCAGTTACCGTGCAGACAACAGGGTCATGATTTGAATGGTGCAGCAGGTGCAGTGATCACCAGGCCCAACATTTGTCATGACCTCCTTGAGCCACCTAGTATTACTATATTTGACTACTATACAGGCAGACACAATTGCAGTTATCTTGCTGTTAAAATGAGCTTGATTTAATGTTGCAGCAGGTGAAATGGCATCGGAGCTATAAGCTCTAGGGAACCCACTAAACGCTGAATATTGCTAAATTTTAATACTAAACAGGCAGTCACAAGTGCAGTTATCGAGCAGGCACTAGGGCCATGATTTCAATGGTGCTGCAGGTGTAGTGGCATCGGGCCAAAAGTTGTCAGAACTCCTCTAAACACCAAATATTGCTATATTTAACTACAAAATAAGCCGTCACAAGAGTAAGTTATCGCGCAGAAATTAGGCTCATGATTTCAATGGTTCAGCAGGTGCGGTGACACCGGGGTCCAAAGCTTTAGGAACCCCTCTAAACACCAAATATTGAAATATTTTACTACTAAACAGGCAGCCACAAGTGCAGTTACCTTACAGGTAATAGGGTCACGATTTGAATGGTGCAGCAGGAGCACTGGCACTGGGCCCAACAGTTGTCAGAACTTCTCTAAACACATAATATTGCCATTACATCAATTAATTCTATTATTTCCCTCTTTCATTTCATTTTACAAAATGTTGCTATTACTTACCCGCACAATACCACTAGTAACAGCACAATATATTGCCTTTTTGAATATAAAAAAGTCATTATACTTTAACAGACTTTCTGTAACTTATATTGTACAACTACTCAGCAAGCTACCACTTACAACACAAAACAGCTTATTTTTAATCACATGGATAAAAAACTAATACATTTACCAATGCTTGTTTTAGTTCGGTGCCTGCAGCAGGCATTGGGGGAATGCTCATTCCACTTCTAATGAAAGTTTAATGGTTGGGTGGGAAGTTGAATGAGTGGTTAGAAATATTTGTCTAGCACAGTCACATTATTGTTCTCTTAGTACTAGAATGAGAAGAAACAGGGTTTCTCTAGAACATCAAATGTCCTCGAGCCTTGCACTAGCTTGATCCTAGAATGATGACGAGTGTCAAAAATAAACTGGCTGTATCTTGAGATGCAGAAGCCCCATCAAGACCACATACAATAAAAAAGAAAAGAAGATATATTAGATCAGCCCTGCAACCATAGGGATGCCCCAGGTCCTCCACACTGCCATAACCCATCCATCAGCTGTCTTTACCCAATCCCGGGAAGTAGCTGTGTCTTCAAAGGGCCAGGGCTCCAGGAGCTAGGGGATTAGGGAATGGTAGAAACTGTCCGTTATCAGGTGACAGTACTCCAGACCCTAAGCCGTGAAGAGGGCATCTGCCATGCCTAGAGACTAGCAGCGCTCTCATGAATGTGCACTTACCGTGGACTCCTGAACTTTCCAACAGAAAGGAGTGTGAGGGTGGGCAGCGGACTATTATTGTGTGATAGCTGTGTGCTTTGAGATCTTTTAGTATTGCTGGGTAAATCAGGTGTGTGGATCCGAAATAGGTTTTTTGTGCATTCTTCATTTGGATGAGAGTCCCATCGGTTTACTAGAGAGTTATTCAAAAAGTGTCTAGTTATTCCTTGCCTAGCTGAAATGCATTAGGTGGACCACTGTACCGCACCACCTTTAAGTCCCACTAAGGGCCTGATTACTAGTTTGGCGGTGCAGCACGAGTCCACCCAACCCCTGCAAGGCCAAACCCATAGTCAGGCCACCGACTAGATTACAAGTTAAACTCATGTCTGGCAGGGTTTTTTTGGCATTCCCATGGTGGTGCCTTTAAAAACAGTCACCGTAATAGAAACACAAAAACAGTTCCTGCACGGCATGGACTTGAATATCCATGCCATGTAGGAACTGGTGCCCATG